>NC_091181.1:11740465-11812965 GCF_040958095.1 Procambarus clarkii | reverse complement strand
GTGAGGTGTGGCGTCCTGCCGGTGTGGCGTCCTGCCGGTGTGGCGTCCTGCCGGTGTGGCGTCCAGCCGATGTGGCGTCCTGCCGGTGTGGAGTCCTGCCGGTGTGGCGTCCTGCCGGTGTGGCGTCCTGCCGGTGTGGCGTCCAGCCGATGTGGCGTCCTGCCGGTGTGGCGTCCTGCCAGTGTGGCGTCCTGCCGGTGTGGCGTCCTGCTGGTATGGCGTCATGCCGGTGTGGCATCCTGCTGGTGTGGCGTACTGCCGGTGTGGCGTCCTGCCAGTGTGGCGTCCTGCCGGTGTGGCGTCCTGCTGGTATGGCGTCATGCCGGTGTGGCATCCTGCCGGTGTGGCGTACTGCCAGTGTGGCGTCCTGCCAGTGTGGCGTCCTGCCGGTGTGGCGTCCTGCCGGTGTGGCGTCCTGCCAGTGTGGCGTCCTGCCGGTGTGGCATCCTGCCAGTGTGGCGTCCTGCCGGTGTGGCGTCCTGCCGGTGTGGCGTCCTGCCAGTGTGGCGTCCTGCCGGTGTGGCATCCTGCCGGTGTGGCGTCCTGCCGGTGTGGCGTCCTGCCAGTGTGGCGTCCTGCCGGTGTGGCGTCCTGCCAGTGTGGCGTCCTGCCGGTGTGGCATCCTGCCGGTGTGGCGTCCTGCCGGTGTGGCGTCCTGCCAGTGTGGCGTCCTGCCGGTGTGGCGTCCTGCTGGTATGGCGTCATGCCGGTGTGGCATCCTGCCGGTGTGGCGTACTGCCGGTGTGGCGTCCTGCCAGTGTGGCGTCCTGCCGGTGTGGCGTCATGCCGGTGTGGCATCCTGCCGGTGTGGCGTCCTGCCAGTGTGGCGTCCTGCCGGTGTGGCGTCCTGCCAGTGTGGCGTCCTGCCGGTGTGGCGTCATGCCGGTGTGGCATCCTGCCGGTGTGGCGTACTGCCGGTGTGGCGTCCTGCCAGTGTGGCGTCCTGCTGGTGTGGCGTCCTGCTGGTATGGCGTCATGCCGGTGTGGCATCCTGCCGGTGTGGCGTACTGCCGGTGTGGTGTCCTGCCAGTGTGGCGTCTGCCGGTGTGGCGTCCTGCTGGTATGGCGTCATGCCGGTGTGGCGTCCTGCTGGTATGGTGTCCTGCCGGTGTGGCGTCCTGCTGGTATGGCGTCATGCCGGTGTGGCATCCTGCCGGTGTGGCGTCCTGCCGGTGTGGCGTCCTGCCAGTGTGGTGTCCTGCTGGTGTGGCGTCCTGCCGGTGTGGCGTCCGGCCGGTTTGGCGTCCAGCCGATGTGGCGTCCTGCCGGTGTGGAGTCCTGCCGGTGTGGCGTCCTGCCAGTGTGGCGTCCTGCTGGTGTGGCGTCCTGCTGGTATGGCGTCATGCCGGTGTGGCATCCTGCCGGTGTGGCGTACTGCCGGTGTGGTGTCCTGCCAGTGTGGCGTCTGCCGGTGTGGCGTCCTGCTGGTATGGCGTCATGCCGGTGTGGCGTCCTGCTGGTATGGTGTCCTGCCGGTGTGGCGTCCTGCTGGTATGGCGTCATGCCGGTGTGGCATCCTGCCGGTGTGGCGTCCTGCCGGTGTGGCGTCCTGCCAGTGTGGTGTCCTGCTGGTGTGGCGTCCTGCCGGTGTGGCGTCCGGCCGGTTTGGCGTCCTGCCGGTGTGGCGTCCAGCCGGTGTGGGGTGATGCCAGTGTGGCGTCCTGCCGGTGTGGCGTCGTGAAAGTGTGGCGTCCAGCCAGTGTGGGGTCCTGCTAGTGTGGTGTCCTGCCGGTGTGGGGTGATGCCAGTGTGGCGCCCTGCTGGTGTGGGGTCCTGCTAGTGTGGCGTCCAGCCGGTGTGGGGTTCTGCCAGTGTGGCGTCCAGCCGGTGTGGCGTCCTGCCGGTGTGGCGTCCAGCCGGTGTGGCGTCCTGCCGGTTTGGCGTCCTGCCGGTGTGGCGTCCAGCCGGTGTGGGGTGATGCCAGTGTGGCGTCCTGCCGGTGTGGCGTCGTGAAAGTGTGGCGTCCTGCCGGTGTGGCGTCGTGAAAGTGTGGCGTCCAGCCAGTGTGGGGGCCTGGCGGTGTGGCGTCCTGCAGGTGTGTCGTCCTGGAGGTGTGGCGTCCTGCAGGAGTGGCGTCCATCCCTTTTCCAGAGCAAAGCTTTGCTTCCATATCAATGACCAAGTCATCTGGGTCACTGTAACACGTCTATACATGTATGTCAACGTCACTGAGAATTCGTGTTGGGTTGGCTCTAGTGACCAGTAGACAGAGTCCTGTGGAAGCCGGTTGAGGTGGATGCGAGATTAATCTCAGCAGCAGGACGTGACTCATGACAATAATGGCATCGAGAAGTTCAACTGCGTCTCCCCCCCCAACCCCTCAGCTTGATCATAGGGGAAGGGAACTCGTTAGTAAATATCTAACTATCAACTTTGAATTAAATATATTTATCTAATTTGATTAATATTAAATACATTAAATGAAGATAAGTTTTAAAGATCATAAAATGTTATGATAATAATAACAAATAGTACTAGAGTTGAAATTTGATGGGTAAAGTGTGGGGGAGGTGACAGACACTGTTGAGTGTGGGGAGGTGACAGACACTGATGAGTGTGGGGAGGTGACAGACACTGTAGAGTGTGGGGAGGTGACAGACAATTTTGAGTGAGCGGAGGTGACAGACATTGTTGAGTGTGGGAAGGTGACAGACACTGTTGAGTGTGTGGGGAGGTGACAGACACTGATGAGTGTGGGGAGGTGACAGACACTGTAGAGTGTGGGGAGGTGACAGACAATTTTGAGTGAGCGGAGGTGACAGACATTGTTGAGTGTGGGAAGGTGACAGACAATGTTGAGTGTGGGGAGGTGACAGACAATGTTGAGTGTGGGGAGGTGACAGGCACTGTTGAGTGTGGGGAGGTGACAGACAATGTAGAGTGTGGGGAGGTGACAGACAATGTTGAGTGTGGGGAGGTGACAGACACTGTAGAGTGTGGGGAGGTGACAGACACTGTTGAGTGTGGGGAGGTGACAGACACTGTAGAGTGTGGGGAGGTGACAGACAATGTTGAGTGTGGGGAGGTGACAGACACTGTAGAGTGTGGGGAGGTGACAGACAATTTTGAGTGAGCGGAGGTGACAGACATTGTTGAGTGTGGGAAGGTGACAGACACTGTTGAGTGTGGGGAGGTGACAGACATTGTTGAGTGTGGGGAGGTGACAGACAATGTTGAGTGTGGGGAGGTGACAGACACTGTTGAGTGTTATAGATAATAAGATAATGGTGGATATATTCTTCCTTTGTCTGATAGTGAGGCAGCACACAGTGGTGAGCTGAGTTACTGTAGAGTAGTGAGGCAACACACAGTGGTGAGCTGAGTTACTGTAGAGTAGTGAGGAAATACTCAGTGGGGTGAGCTGAGTTACTGTAAAGCAGTGAGGCAGCTGTTACGGTGCCCTCTCCTATTTCTTTCGTTTGCCGGCTTAAAGAGTCATATCAGCTCTCCCTACTGATTCTCTGAGGTTCAGGGAGTCTAATGATATATGTGGCGACCAGACCGGCTGCCAGTTAAGGGAAGGAAGTTATATTATAAGTTGTAAATAAAGGAAAATTGGCGCCCTGTTATAAAATGAAACAGTATCCCCTACGGCAGATATGTTGAGTGTGGGGAGGTGACAGACACTGTTGAGTGTTATAGATAATAAGATAATGGTGGATATATTCTTCCTTTGTCTGATAGTGAGGCAGCACACAGTGGTGAGCTGAGTTACTGTAGAGTAGTGAGGCAACACACAGTGGTGAGCTGAGTTACTGTAGAGTAGTGAGGAAATACTCAGTGGGGTGAGCTGAGTTACTGTAAAGCAGTGAGGCAGCTGTTACGGTGCCCTCTCCTATTTCTTTCGTTTGCCGGCTTAAAGAGTCATATCAGCTCTCCCTACTGATTCTCTGAGGTTCAGGGAGTCTAATGATATATGTGGCGACCAGACCGGCTGCCAGTTAAGGGAAGGAAGTTATATTATAAGTTGTAAATAAAGGAAAATTGGCGCCCTGTTATAAAATGAAACAGTATCCCCTACGGCAGATATGACCTTTTGGAAGGGACACAAGCCGATCGCGGATTGGCCAACGTAGGTCGCGGGCGACAAATCAGGGCCCGCCATGACGTCACCGAGTGCCCCGGGCGGCGCCAACGTCAGAGTGGTTCTGACCTTGGAAGCGACAGGACGCGCCTCGGTCTGCTCTCAAGGATTGGAGGCTCTGCAAGCCTTGTTCAGTGGATTGAGCTGGCCATCGCAGCCCATCATAGTTATTGGAGACCCTGCGCTTCTGGGAAGCAAAAGAGGAACCAAGTTCAGTGAGCAGAGAAGTGCCAAACTTGGAAAATAGTCGGCGACGACGCTGGGCGGCGCCGCTGGCTGGACGTTGAGGTCTGGAAGGTGGGCGGGCAGGCCTAGCTGTGACTGGGCTCACATCCACTGAGAATCTTGGAAGGACGACACCGTGCCTAGGACACGGAGCAACGCCCTGTGGGAGAGGCGAGTGTGGGGAAAAATAGTGATTAGCTCAGCGCCCATCGATGAACCAGGATTGGGGCAGCTGAATCTCAGGCATTGGAACGGCGACGACGCGAAGGCTTCACGACACCTGAGGACCTGTGGAACGTCCTGGATCGTCAAGGATCGACCCAAGGAAGCGTGGGAACCTCACACCATCGAGGGACAGGCGTCGTGAGCCAGGAATGTAAGGTAGATCATTTTCCCTCCCATTACCCCTTGTATGAGTAGGCTAGTTAGGCCACAATATTTACTTGTGTATGTGGCAGCAAGACTTTATTACTTTAATAGTAGAATAGGCTGCAAAGCAGCTTGTGTCCAGGACTGTCAGAGAGGACAGTGTATATGGATGGCAGGACAGTGAAGAAGAGGTGCCGACGTGGTGAAGAGGCCCTCCTGTGAGAGTGTGAGACTCCTGTCTTCCTGCCCAGTTGAAGGAGTGTTGGAGGTCGTGGAAGAAGAGGCTGACGATCTCCAGACTCATTATCCATATTCCATATTCATGTATTACTTGTGATTGTGTGTGTGTGTTCATGTAATTTGCATCAGTAAATCCACACATTTTATTACTGTGTTTGAGTGTGCCTCCATTTATGATATTTCTCTATGAGCATACATTTCTGGCTACAAACAATATATAATACACCCACTGAACTGCATTGCTGGGGTGCAGATATAATAACCCAGCTGGCGACCTTGCTAAGAAGAAGATAGAGAAGACAGGCGGGAAAGGAGTTCCTGCAACCTTTTTTTTTCTCTGGCAGGCAAGGCTCAGGGAGGTTATGGTTATAAGGTAAGCCTGAGTCTTCCTTCACTCCCCCACGGGTCTAGGCCGGAACTGTTAACAGCAGTTTCCCCGTGTTTGACTGAAGGGCTTCCAGGGTGAATCAGTGGCACCCCTTTTGGTGGAAGCAAAGACCTGCGGAGGTGGGCATTGTTGGTCCTCTCTTGTGTGACCAAGTAGACTCCGGTCAATCCAGGGAGTCGGAGGGGCTGAGTATTTGGGCCTTTTGAGCCCCTAGCAGTTAAGTGTTAGCAGAGCCCCGGACCACCCACCCCCACGTGACAGAGAACTGGCGACCTCGCCAGGATTCAAACCCCAGTAGCCAAGAACTGGGAACTTCGCCAGGAAGCGTGGATCAAGCTACAGTGTGGACCAAATTTCAAGACAAGTGTTGCCAGGGTACTAATACAGTGTGGCCAGTGAATTCGGTGGTACTGTTACTCAACCAGCTAAGGGACTGAAACGGTGAAATTAGTGCCTACTAACTTGTCTGTGCTGTCGTGTATGCTTGATGATATAGAGATGGAGGAAGACAAAGTAAAGAAATTTATTGACACAGGGGACGAGAGAATTTTGGAAGAGTGTACCAAGGCCCAGCTCCAACAAGTGGCAAACCACTTTGGGATCAGGTTGAGGACGACTAAGGTAGCGGAGCGAAGGATAGAGATCATGGCACAGCTCACAGCTCGAGAGGAAGCGACGGGAGAGGAGCCATCTCAAGAGGAGCCGTCCCGAGGAGAGCCGTCGCAAGGTGAACCGTCCCGACTAGGGCCTCCCCAAGCGCCTACCAGTGTGGAGAGAATTCACAGTGAACATGGGAGCAGTGGAAGGTCCAGCTGTAGTAAGAGGAGCCTGCAACTGGAAATAATGAAGATGCAACTGGAAGCCCAGCTGCGGCGAGAGGAGAGAGAAGCGCAAATGCAGGGAGAGGAACGTGCGGCTAAGCTGCAGCGAGAGGAACGTGCGGCTGAGCTGCAGCGAGAGGAGCGAGAAGCTCGGCTGCAGCGGGAAGAAGGAGAGAGACAACTGCGACTGGAGGAGATAAGGGCAAAGGAAGAAGTCGAATTGCGTCGCGTTGAACGTGGTCTGCCCTCACTACCTGCACGGCGGGATGACCTCAAGGTAAGGGAACGTGACTTACCAACGTTCGAACCACAAGAAGCTGAGGCGTTCTTCGAACACTTTGAACGGATAGCAACTCTGAAGGAGTGGCCGGAAGATGATTGGGCTGCTCTGGTCCAGGGCAGGTTGACTGGTGAGGCCCGGGAAGCCTATAACATGCTGGACCTAGAGGAGTGTACTAGTTATGACGCGATTAAGAATGCGGTTCTCCACTCATTCCGGCTGACTCCGGAGATGTACCGGAAGCGGTTCAGAGAGTGTACAAGAGCGTCGGGAAAGACTTACGCCGAGACCGCCAGGGATATGGAACGGAAATTCCTACGATGGTTGAAGGCGGAGGAAGCGGAGTCGGTGGATGATATCAAACGACTGATAGTGATGGAGAAGTTTATGTCAGTGCTCCATCCTGAGTGGCGAGTAAGGTTGAGAGAAGCAGGTATTAAGGACCTGAAGGCTGCAGCGGATCGAGCCGACATGCTGGAGGAGGCGCTACATATCAGGAGGGAGGGGCCGCCCAGACACTCGCCTTACCCCAGGTCGGGAGGGAACCTTAGGAGTTCAGGAGGAGCGAGGACGGGTGGGGACTCTCCCAAGAGTAGTGTGCCCGATGAAGTAACGTGGTTCAAGAGCTCAAGAGACGCGGGGAGGAAGCCCCAAGCTGTGAGCAGTGGACCTAACTCGGGAGCGAGTGCTGCAGTCCCGGATACGACGACAGGGAGCCCAAGGAGGACCCAGAGAACGTCTGCAAGTGGTACTGCCAGGGGGACTGGCGAGTGGCCGCCCAGGGGAGGCAGCCGATGCTACAACTGTGGCGTGAGAGGACATTATGCCCGCGAGTGTGAGGAGCACCAAAGGAATGTAGGATTAATGTTGGAAGAGGAGAGAGTGTTTGTTCGCACCCCATATTATAGTGGACCCAACGTGAATGGTTGGGAAATGAAGTTGGATGAACATCCCTTCGTTTTCGAGGCCAACGTGAAGTTTGGAAAGTCAGACCCAGTGGAGGTGGCCGTTCTTCGAGATACGGGTGCTGACATAAGTATGGTGACCAGGAGTATTCTCCCCAAGGAATTTAATGATTCACCTGTGGGAGTGGTGAGGATACGCAGTGTGGGGGAGGAATACAGGTTGCCACTTCACGAAGTACAGCTGATTGCCGACTGCGGAGTCGAGAAAGCTATAGTAGCTGTAGCCCCTAAGTTACCCCTAGAGCATGTACAGATGGTGCTGGGTAATGACCTCGGAGGAGGCAGGATACAACCCGATTGGGCCAGGAGTGCCTATGTTGCAAGCAGCGGTACAACCCTGCCGGGTGAGGTATCGGTCGTTCCAGACGATAGTGAGGAGGCCGACTTCGCCAAGGGAAACGTCGCCAGAGACGACGACAACGAGGGCGAGAGTGCAGAGAGGTCGTCGGAGGTTGTGGAAAACCCCGACGAGGACCTCCGACTAAGCCTGATGATGCGTGTGGAGGAGTGGCGAGGAGCAGCTGTACAAACGCCTGGGGCGGTGAAGAGGCTGCAGACCGCACTCCCTCCATACAGAAACGTGAATAAAGTAAGCTCAGTGGATGAGCGAACGGCAGTGAGGGGCAGAGTGGAGGAGCCACGACGCAAGGCACCCTATGCCGGCCAGATGAATAGTGGTAGGTGCAAGATGAACCACCGTAGTGAGGTGAGCCACAGGGAGGTGGATGAGCCCAACCACGAACCGAAGAAGACATCTGCAGGGAAGAGAATCTCCTGGAGGAGTGAAGATGTTCGTCAGGAACGAAGGAGCGAGTGGTATAGGAAAGGCAATACAAAGAAAGCAGGGAATAGGTACACCCAGGGTAGGCGCCAGCCTAACCAGAGGGGCATTGGGCCATCGCAAAAGCCTAGTGTGGAAGAGAGGAAGCTGCTGGATGGAGTACGGGTTACAAGTGCCACTGTGAGGAGACAACGCACCTATGGGAGAAGAGGAACCGAGAAGAGAGAAGATTGGCGAAGAGGAGATCATGAGAGGAAACATGGAGTACCTGTAGGACGCAGTGGAAATGCAAGACTATCTCGGAGTGCACGACGCGGTGGAGGCGCTGCATGCACTGAATCTTACAGTGGTAACGAGCCGTGGGAGTACACTCGTAGCCACGGAGAGAGGATTTCTAGTAGGTGTTCAGGGAACACCCATCACACCCGTTCCTATGCGAGGTGGAGATACAATGAGGCAAGTGACTGGCAAGGTGGTACGAGCCACGTCACCAACTGGAGGAGTGACACTTCAGGAACGGAGGGAGCAAGAGTATAGATTGCCCTCTTGAGTGCTGCTCTTCCGATATGACTCTTATTTTAAGGGGAGGGGTATGTTACGGTGCCCTCTCCTATTTCTTTCGTTTGCCGGCTTAAAGAGTCATATCAGCTCTCCCTACTGATTCTCTGAGGTTCAGGGAGTCTAATGATATATGTGGCGACCAGACCGGCTGCCAGTTAAGGGAAGGAAGTTATATTATAAGTTGTAAATAAAGGAAAATTGGCGCCCTGTTATAAAATGAAACAGTATCCCCTACGGCAGATATGACCTTTTGGAAGGGACACAAGCCGATCGCGGATTGGCCGACGTAGGTCGCGGGCGACAAATCAGGGCCCGCCATGACGTCACCGAGTGCCCCGGGCGGCGCCAACGTCAGAGTGGTTCTGACCTTGGAAGCGACAGGACGCGCCTCGGTCTGCTCTCAAGGATTGGAGGCTCTGCAAGCATTGTTCAGTGGATTGAGCTGGCCATCGCAGCCCATCATAGTTATTGGAGACCCTGCGCTTCTGGGAAGCAAAAGAGGAACCAAGTTCAGTGAGCAGAGAAGTGCCAAACTTGGAAAATAGTCGGCGACGACGCTGGGCGGCGCCGCTGGTTGGACGTTGAGGTCAGGAAGGTGGGCGGGCAGGCCTAGCTGTGACTGGGGTCACATCCACTGAGAATCTTGGAAGGACGACACCGTGCCTAGGACACGGAGCAACGCCCTGTGCGAGAGGCGAGTGTGGGGAAAAATAGTGATTAGCTCAGCGCCCATCGATGAACCAGGATTGGGGCAGCTGAATCTCAGGGATTGGAACGGCGACGACGCGAAGGCTTCACGACACCTGAGGACCTGTGGAACGTCCTGGATCGTCAAGTATCGACCCAAGGAAGCGTGGGAACCTCACACCATCGAGGGACAGGCGTCGTGAGCCAGGAATGTAAGGTAGATCATTTTCCCTCCCATTACCCCTTGTATGAGTAGGCTAGTTAGGCCACAATATTTACTTGTGTATGTGGCAGCAAGACTTTATTACTTTAATAGTAGAATAGGCTGCAAAGCAGCTTGTGTCCAGGACTGTCAGAGAGGACAGTGTGTATGGATGGCAGGACAGTGAAGAAGAGGTGCCGACGTGGTGAAGAGGCCCTCCTGTGAGAGTGTGAGACTCCTGTCTTCCTGCCCAGTTGAAGGAGTGTTGGAGGTCGTGGAAGAAGAGGCTGACGATCTCCAGACTCATTATCCATATTCCATATTCATGTATTACTTGTGATTGTGTGTGTGTGTTCATGTAATTTGCATCAGTAAATCCACACATTTTATTACTGTGTTTGAGTGTGCCTCCATTTATGATATTTCTCTATGAGCATACATTTCTGGCTACAAACAATATATAATACACCCACTGAACTGCATTGCTGGGGTGCAGATATAATAACCCAGCTGGCGACCATGCTAAGAAGAAGATAGAGAAGACAGGCGGGAAAGGAGTTCCTGCAACCATTTTTTTTGTCTGGCAGGCAAGGCTCAGGGAGGTTATGGTTATAAGGTAAGCCTGAGTCTTCCTTCACTCCCCCACGGGTCTAGGCCGGAACTGTTAACAGCAGTTTCCCCGTGTTTGACTGAAGGGCTTCCAGGGTGAATCAGTGGCACCCCTTTTGGTGGAAGCAAAGACCTGCGGAGGTGGGCATTGTTGGTCCTCTCTTGTGTGACCAAGTAGACTCCCGTCAATCCAGGGAGTCGGAGGGGCTGAGTATTTGGGCCTTTTGAGCCCCTAGCAGTTAAGTGTTAGAAGAGCCCCGGACCACCCACCCCCACGTGACACAGCACACAGTGGTGAGCTGAGTTACTGTAGAGTAGTGAGGCAGCACACAGTGGTGAGCTGAGTTACTGTAGAGTAGTGAGGCAACACACAGTGGTGAGCTGAGTTACTGTAGAGTAGTGAGGCAGCACACAGTGGTGAGCTGAGTTACTGTAGAGTAGTGAGGCAGCACCCAGAAATGAGCTGAGATACTGTAGAGTAGTGAGGCAGCACACAGTGGTGAGCTGAGTTACTGTAGAGTAGTGAGGCAACACACAGTGGTGAGCTGAGTTCCTGTAGAGTAGTGAGGCAACACACAGTGGTGAGCTGAGTTACTGTAGAGTAGTGAGGCAGAACACAGTGGTGAGCTGAGTTACTGTAAAGTAGTGAGGCAGTCAACAGTGCTGAGCTGAGTTACTGAAGAGTAGTGAGGCAGCACACAGTGGTTAGCTGAGTTACTGTAGAGTAGTGAGGCAATACACAGTGGTGAGCTGAGATACTGTAGAGTAGTGAGGCAGTACACAGTGATGAGCTGAGTTACTGTAAAGCAGTGAGGCAGCACACAGGAATGAGCTGAGCTACTGTAAAGAAGTGAGACAGTACACAGTGGTGAGCTGAGTTACTGTAGAGTAGTGAGACAGTACACAGTGGTGAGCTGAGTTACTGTAGAGTAGTGAGGCAGCCCACAGGGATGAACTGAGCTACTGTAGAGTAGGTAGGCAGCACACAGGGATGAGCTGAGATACTGTAGAGAAGTGAGGCAGCACACAGGGACGAACTGAGCTACTGTAGAGTAGGGAGGCAGCACACAGAGATGAGCTGAGTTACTGTAGAGTAGTGAGGCAGCACACACTTGTGCACAGAGTTACTGGAGAGTAGTGAGGTAGCACACGCTGGTGAGCTAAGTTACTGTAGAGTAGTGAGACAGCACACAGTGCTGAGCTGAGTTACTGTAAAGTAGTGTGGCAGCACATAAAGATAAGCTGAGCTGCTGTAGAGTAGTGAGGCAGCATACAGGGATGAGCTGAGCTACTGTAGAGTAGGGAGGCAGCACACAGGGATGAGCTGAGCTACTGTATAGTGAGGCAGCACACAGGGATGAGCTGAGTTACTGTAGAGTAGTAAGGCAGCACACACTTGTGAGCTGAGTTACTGGAGAGTAGTGAGGTAGCACACACTGGTGAGCTAAGTTACTGTAGAGTAGTGAGGCAGCACCCAGAAATGAGCTGAGATACTGTAGAGTAGTGAGGCAGCACACAGTGGTGAGCTGAGTTACTGTAGAGTAGTGAGGCAACACACAGTGGTGAGCTGAGTTCCTGTAGAGTAGTGAGGCAACACACAGTGGTGAGCTGAGTTACTGTAGAGTAGTGAGGCAGAACACAGTGGTGAGCTGAGTTACTGTAAAGTAGTGAGGCAGTCAACAGTGCTGAGCTGAGTTACTGAAGAGTAGTGAGGCAGCACACAGTGGTTAGCTGAGTTACTGTAGAGTAGTGAGGCAATACACAGTGGTGAGCTGAGATACTGTAGAGTAGTGAGGCAGTACACAGTGATGAGCTGAGTTACTGTAAAGCAGTGAGGCAGCACACAGGAATGAGCTGAGCTACTGTAAAGAAGTGAGACAGTACACAGTGGTGAGCTGAGTTACTGTAGAGTAGTGAGACAGTACACAGTGGTGAGCTGAGTTACTGTAGAGTAGTGAGGCAGCCCACAGGGATGAACTGAGCTACTGTAGAGTAGGTAGGCAGCACACAGGGATGAGCTGAGATACTGTAGAGAAGTGAGGCAGCACACAAGGACGAACTGAGCTACTGTAGAGTAGGGAGGCAGCACACAGAGATGAGCTGAGTTACTGTAGAGTAGTGAGGCAGCACACACTTGTGCACAGAGTTACTGGAGAGTAGTGAGGTAGCACACGCTGGTGAGCTAAGTTACTGTAGAGTAGTGAGACAGCACACAGTGCTGAGCTGAGTTACTGTAAAGTAGTGTGGCAGCACATAAAGATAAGCTGAGCTGCTGTAGAGTAGTGAGGCAGCATACAGGGATGAGCTGAGCTACTGTAGAGTAGGGAGGCAGCACACAGGGATGAGCTGAGCTACTGTATAGTGAGGCAGCACACAGGGATGAGCTGAGTTACTGTAGAGTAGTAAGGCAGCACACACTTGTGAGCTGAGTTACTGGAGAGTAGTGAGGTAGCACACACTGGTGAGCTAAGTTACTGTAGAGTAGTGAGACAGCACACAGTGCTAAGCTGAGTTACTGTAGAGTAGTGTGGCAGCACATAAAGATAAGCTGAGCTGCTGTAGAGTAGCGAGGCAGCACACTGGGATGAGCTGAGCTATTGTAGAGTAGTGAGGCAGCACACTGGGATGAGCTGAGCTATTGTAGAGTAGCGAGGCAGCACACTGGGATGAGCTGAGCTATTGTAGAGTAGTAAGGCAGCACACACTTGTGAGCTGAGTTACTGGAGAGTAGTGAGGCAGCAAACTGGGATGATCTGAGCTACTGTAGAGTAGTGAGGCAGCACACAGCGGTAAACTAAGCTACTGTAGAGTAGTGAGGCAGCACACAGGGATGAGCTGAGCTACTGTAGAGTAGTGAGGCAGCACACAGGGATGAGCTGAACTACTGTAGAGTTGTGAGGCAGCACACTAGATTGAGCTGAGCTACTGTAGAGTAGTGAGGCAGCACAAAGGGATGAGCTGAGCTACTGTAAAGTTGTGAGGCAGCAAACAAGGATGAGCTGAGCTATTGTAGAGTAGTGAGGCAGCAAACAGAGACGAGCTGAGCTACTGTAGAGTAGAGAGGCAGCACACAGGGATGAGCTTTGCTACTGTAGAGTAGTGAGGCAGCGCACAGGGATGAGCTGAGCTATTGTAGAGTAATGAGGGAGCCCACAGAGATGAGCTGAGCTATTGTAGAGTAGTGAGGCAGCACACAGGGCTCAGCTGAGCTGCTGTAGAGTAGTCGGGCAGCACACAGGGTTGAGCTGAGCTACTGTAGAGTAGTGAGGCAGCACCCAGAAATGAGCTGAGCTACTGTAGAGTAGTGTGGAAGCAAACAGAGATGAGCTGAGCTTCTGTAGAGTAGTGAGGCAGCACAAAGGGCTGAGCAGAGCTGCTGTAGAGTAGTTAGGCAGCACACATGGATGAACTGAGCAACTGTAGAGTAATGAGGCAGCAAACAGGGATGAGCTGAGCTACTGTAGAGTAGTGAGGCAGTGCACAGGGATGAGCTCAGCTACTGTAGAGTAGTGAGGCAGCACACAGGGATAAGCTGAGCTACTGTAGAATAGTGAGGCAGCACACATGGATGAGCTGAGCTACTGTACAGTAGTGAGGCAGCATACAGGGATAAGCTGAGCTACTGTAGAGAAGTGAGGCAGCACATAGAGATAAGCTTAGCTTCTGTTCAGCTACTGTTGAGTAGCCTCTGTTGAGGCAGCACACAGGGATGAGCTGAGCTACTGTAGAGTAGTGAGGGAGCAAACAGGGATGAGCTGAGCTACAGTAGAGTAGTGAGGACGTGCACAGGGATGAGCTAAGCTACTGCAGAGTATTGAGGGAGCACACAGGGATGAACTGAGCTACTGTAGAGTAGTAAGGCAGCACACAGGGATGAGCTGAGCTTCTGTAGAGTAGCGAGGCAGCACACTGAGATTAGCTGAGCTACTGTAGAGTAGTGAGGCAGCACACAGTGGTGAGCTGAGCTACTGTAGAGTAGTGAGGCAGCACACAGAGATGAGCTGAGCTACTGTAGAGTAGTGAGGGAGCACACATGGATGAGCTGAGCTACTGTAGAGCAGTGAGGGAGCATACAGGGATGAGCTGAGCTACAGTAGAGTAGTGAGGAAGCGCACAGGGATGAGCTGAGCTACTGTAGAAAAGTGAGGGAGAACACAGGGATGAGTTGAGATACTGTAGAGTAGTTAGGCAGAGCACAGGAATGAGCTGAGCTATTGTAGAGTAATGAGGCAGCACACAGAGATGAGCTGAGATACTATAGAACAGTGAGGCAGCTCACAGAGATGAGCTGAGCTACTGTAGAGTAGTGAGGCAGCACACAGGGATGAGCTGAGCTACTGTAGAGTAGTGAGGCAGCGCACAGAGATGAGCTTAGCTACTGTAAAGTAGTGAGGCAGCACACAGAGATTAGCTGATCTACTGTAGAGTAGTGATGCAGCACACAGTGATGAGTTGAGCTACTGTAGAGTAGTGAGGCAGCACACAGGGATGAGCTGAGCTACTGTAGAGTAGTGAGGGAGCACACAGGGATAAACTGAGATAATGTAGATAAGTGAGGCAGCACACAGGCATAAGCTGAGCTACTGCAGATTAGTGAGGCAGAACACAGAGATGAGCTGAGCTACTGTAGAGTAGTGAGGCAGCACACAGGGATGAGCTGAGCTACTGTATAGTAAGGCAGAACACAGAGATGAGCTGAGCTACTGTAGAGTAGTGAGGCAGCACACAGGGATGAGCTGAGCTACTGTAGAGTAGTGAGGCAGCACACAGGGATTAGCTGAGCTACTGTAGAATAGTGAGACAGAGCACAGGGATGAGCTGAGCTACTGTAGACTAATGAGGCAGCACACAGGGATGAGCTGAGCTACTGTAGAGTAGTGAGGTAGCAAACAGGGATGAGGTGAGCTACTGTAGAGTAGTGAGGCAGCACACAGGGATGAGCTGAGCTACTGTAGAATAGTGAGGGAGCCCACAGGGATGAGCTGAGCTACTGTAGAGTAGTGAGGCAGCGCACAGGGATCAGCTGAGCTATTGTATAGTAGTGAGGCAGCACACAGAAATGAGCTGAGATACTGTAGAACAGTGAGGCAGCACACAGAGATGAGCTGAGCTACTGTAGAGTAGTGAGGCAGCGCACAGAGATGAGCTTAGCTACTGTAGAGTAGTGAGGCAGCACACAGAGATGAGCTGAGCTACTATAGAGTAGTGAGGCAGCACACAGGGATGAGCTGAGCAATTGTAGAGTAGTGAGGGAGCACACAGGGATAAGCTGAGCTACTGTAGAGTAGTGAGACAGCACACAGGCATGAGCTGAGCTACTGCAGAGTAGTGAGGCAGCACACAGAGATGAGCTGAGCTACTGTAGAGTAGTGAGGCAGCACACAGGGATGAGCTGAGCTACTGTAGAATAGTGAGGCAGTGCACAGTGATGAGCTGAGCTACTGTAGAATAAAGACGCAGCACACATGGATGAGCTGAGCTACTGTAGAGTAGTGAGGCAGCTTACAGGGTTGAGCTGAGCTACTGTAGAGTAGTGAGGCAGCTTACAGGGATGAGCTGAGCTACTGTAGAGTAGTGAGGCAGCGAACAGGGATGAGCTGAGCTACTGTAGATTAGTGTGGCAGCTTACAGGGATGAGCTGAGCTACTGTAGCGTAGTGAGGCAGCGCACAGGGATGAGCTGAGATACTGTAAAGTTGTGAGGCAGCACACAAGGATGAGCTTAGATACTGTAGAGTAGTGAGGCAGCACATATAGATAAGCTTAACTGCTGTAGGTTAGTAAGGCAGCAAACAGGGATGAGCTGAGCTACTGCAGAGTAGTGAGGCAGCACAGGGATGAGCTGAGCTACTGTAGAGTAGTGAGGCAGTGCACAGGGATGAGCTGAGCTACTGTAGAGTAGTGAGGGAGCACACAGGGATGAGCTGAGCTACTGTAGAGTAGTGAGGCAGCGCACAGAGATGAGCTGAGCTACAGTAGAAAACTGAGGGAGAACACAGGGATGAGTTGAGCTACTGTAGAGTAGTGAGGCAGCACACAGGGATGAGCTGAGCTACTGTAAAGTAGTGAAGCAGCACACAAAGATGAGCTGAGCTACTGTAGAATAGTGAGGCAGTCCACAGGGATGGGCTGAGCTACTGTAGAGTAGTGAGGCAGCGCACAGGGAACAGCTGAGCTACTTTAGAATTGTGAGGCAGCACACAGATATAAGCTGAGCTACTGTAGAGTAGTGAGGCAGCACATAGAGATAAGATTAGCTGCTGTAGGGAAGTAAGGCGGCACACAGGGATGAGCTGAGCTACTGCAGAGTAGTGAGGCTGCACACAGGGATGAGCTGAGCTACTGTAGAGTAGTGAGACAGAGGACTGGGATGAGCTGAGCTACTGTAGAGTTGTGAGGCAGCACACAGAGATGAGCTGAGCTACTGTAGAGTAGTGAGGCAGCACATAGGGATGAGCTGAGCTACTGTAGAGTAGTGAGGCTGTGCACAGGGATTAGCTGAGCTAATGTAGAATAGTGAGGCAGCGCACAGAGATGAGCTGAGCTACTGTAGAATAATGAGGCAGCACAAAGGGATGAGCTGAGCTACTGTAGAGTAGTGAGGCAGCGCACAGGGATGAGCTGAGCTAGTGTAGAGTAGTGAGGCAGCTTACAGGGATGAGCTGAGCTACTGTAGAGTAGTGAGGGAGCACACAGGGATGAGCTGAGCTACAGTAGAATAGTGAGGCAGCACACAGGGATGAGCTGAGCTACTGTAGAGTAGTGAGGCAGCACACGGGGATGAGTTGAGCTACTGTAGAGTAGTGAGGCCGCACACAGGTATGAGCTGAGCTACTGTAGAGTAGTAAGGGATCACACAGAGATGAGCTGAGCTATTGTAGAGAAGTGACGGAGCACACAGAGATGAGCTGAGCTATTGTAGAGTATCGAGACAGCACACAGGGATGAGCTGAGCTACTGTATGTTAGTTAGGCAGCACACAGGGATGAGCTGAGCTACTGTAGAGTAGTGAGGCAGCACACAGAGATGAGCTGAGCTACTGTAGAGAAGTGAGGCAGCACACATTGATGAGCTGAGCTACTGTAGAGTAGTGAGGCAGCACACAGAAATGAGCTGAGCTACTGTAGAGTAGTGAGGGAGCACACATGGATGAGCTGAGCTACTGTAAAGTAGTGTGGCAGCGCACAGGGATGAGCTTAGTTACTGTAGAGTAGTGAGGCTGCACACAGAGATGAGCTGAGCTACTGTAGAGTAGTGAGGCAGCACATAGGGATGAGCTGAGCTACTGTAGAGTAGTGAGGCATCACACAGGGATTAGCTGAGCTACTGTAGAATAGTGAGGCAGCGCACAGGAATGAGCTGAGCTACTGTAGAATAATGAGGCAGCACAAAGGGATGAGCTGAGCTACTGTAGAGTAGTGAGGCAGCACACAGGGATGAGCTGAGCTACTGTAGAGTAGTGAGGCAGCCACAGAGATGAGCTGAGCTACTGTAGAATATTGAGGCAGCCCACAGGGATGAGTTGAGCTAATGTTGAGTAGTGAGGCAGCACACAGGAATAAGCTGAGCTACTGTAGAGTATTGAGGCAGCACACAGGGATGAGCAAAACAACTGTAGAGTTGTTAGGGAGCACACAAAGATGAGCTAAGCTACTGTAGAGTAGTGAGGCAGCACACAGGGATAAGCTGAGCTACTGTAGAGTAGTAAGGCAGCACACAGGGATGATCTGAGTTACTGTAGATTAGTGAGGCAGCATACAGGGATAAGCTGAACTACTGTAGAGTAGTGAGCTAGCACATAGAGATAAGCTTAGCTGCTGTAGGTTAGTAAGGCAGCAAACAGGGGTGAGCTGAGCTACTGTAGAGTAGTAAGGCAGCACACAGGGATGAGCTGAGATACTGTAGAGTAGTGAGGCAGCACATAGGGATGAGCTGAGCAACTGTCGAGTAGTGAGGCAGTGCACAGGAATGAGCTGAGCTACTGTAGAGTAGTGAGGGAGCACACAGGGATGAGCTGAACTACAGTAGAGTAGTGAGGCAGCGCACAGGGATGAGCTGAGCTACTGTAGAGTAGTGTGGCAGCACACAGGGATGAGTTGAGCTACTGTAGAGTAGTGAGGCAGCACACAGGGATGAGTTGAGCTAATTTAGAGTTGTGAGGCAGCAAACAGGAATGAGCTGAGCTACTGTAGGTTAGTGAGGCAGCACACAGGGATGAGCTGAGCTACTGTAGAGTAGTGAGGCAGCATACAGGGATAAGCTGAGCTACTGTAGAGTAGTGAGGCAGCACACAGGGATGAGCTGAGTTACTGTAGAGAAGTGAGGCAGCATACAGGAATAGGCTGAACTACTGTAGAGTTGTGAGGCAGCACATAGAGATAAGCTTAGCTTCTGTTGAGCTACTGTTGAGTAGTGAGGAAGCACACAGAGATGAGATGAGCTATTGTAGAGTAGTGAGACAGCACACAAGGATGGGCTGAGCTACTGTAGATTAGTTAGGCAGCACACAGGGATGAGCTGAGCTACTGTAACCCAGTGAGGCAGCACACAGAGATGAGCTGAGCTACTGTAGAGAAGTGAGGCAGCACACATTGATGAGCTGAGCTACTGTAGAGTAGTGAGGCAGAACACAGAGATGAGCTGAGCTACTGTAGAGTAGTGAGGGAGAGCACATGGATGAGCTGAGCTACTGTAAAGTAGTGTAGCAGCGCACAGACATGAGCTGAGCTACTGTAGAGTAGTGAGGCAGCACACAGAGATGAGCTGAGCTACTGTAGAGTAGTGAGGCAGCAAAGAGGGATGAGCTGAGCTACTGTAGAGTAGTGAGGCAGCACACAGGGATTAGCTGAGCTACTGTAGAATAGTGAAGCAGCGCACAGGGATGAGCTGAGCTACTGTAGAATAATGAGGCAGCACAAATGGATGAACTGAGCTACTGTAGAGTAGTGAGGCAGCACACAGGGAGGAGCTGAGTTACTGTAGAGTAGTGAGGCAGCTTACAGGGATGAGCTGAGCTACTGTAGAGTAGTGAGGCAGCACACAGGGATGAGCTGAGCTACTGTAGAATAGTGAGGCAGCAGACAGGGATGTGCTGAGCTACTGTAGAGTAGTCAGGCAGCGCACAGGGATGAGCTGAGATACTGTAAAGTTGTGAGGCAGCACACAAGGATGAGCTTTGCTACTGTAGAGTAGTGAGGCAGCACATAGAGATAAGCTTAGCTGCTGTAGGTTAGCAAGGCAGCACACAGGTCTGAGCTGAGCTACTGTAGAGTAGTGAGGCAGCACACAGGGATGAGCGGAGCTGCTGTAGAGTAGTGAGGCAGTGCACAGGGATGAGCTGAGCTACTGTAGATTAGTTAGGAAGCATACAGGGATGAGATAAGCTACGGTAGAGTAGTAAGGCAGCGCACAGGAATGAGCTGAGCACTGTAGAAAAGTGAGAGAGAACACAGGGATGAGTTGAGCTACTGTAGAGTAGTGAGGCAGTGCACAGGGATGAGCTGAGCTACTGTAGAGTATTGAGGCAGCACACAGAGATGAGCTGATCTCCTGTTGAGTAGTGAGGCAGCACACAGTGATGAGCTGAGCTCCTGTAGAGTAGTGAGGCAGCACACAGGGATGAGCTGAGCAACTGTAGAGTAGTGAGGCAGCGCACAGGGATGAGCTGAGCTACTGTAGAATAGTGAGGCAGCCCACAGGGATGAGCTGAGCTACTTTAGAATAGTGAGGCAGTGCACAGGGATGAGCTGAGCTACTGTAGAATTGTGAGGCAGCACACAGATATAAAATGAGCTACTGTAGAGTAGTAAGGCAGCACATAGAGATAAGCTTAGCTGCTGTAGGGTAGTAAGGCAGCTCACAGGGATGAGCTGAGCTACTGTAGAGTAGTGAGGATGCACACAGGGATGAGCTGATCTACTTTAGAGTAGTGAGGCAGAGCACTGGGATGAGCTGAGCTACTGTAGAGTAGTGAGGCAGCACACAGAGATGAGCTGAGCTACTGTAGAGCAGTGTGGCAGCACACAGGGATGAGCTGAGCTACTGTAGAGTAGTGAGGCAGCACATAGGGATGAGCTGAGCTACTGTAGAGTAGTGAGGCAGTGCACAGGGATTAGCTGAGCTACTGTAGAATAGTGAGGCAGCACACAGGGATGAGCTGAGCTACTGTAGAATAATGAGGCAGCACAAAGGGATGAGCTGAGCTACTGTAGAGTAGTGAGGCAGCTTACAGGGATGAGCTGAGCTACTGTAGAGTAGTGAGGCAGCGCACAGGGATGAGCTGAGCTACTGTAGAAAAGTGAGGCAGCACACAGGGATGAGCTGAGCTACTGTAGAGTAGTGAGGCAGCGCACAGAGAAGACTTGAGATACTGTAAATTTGTGAGGCAGCACAAAAGGATGAGCTTAGCTACTGTAGAGTAGTGAGGCAGCACATAAAGATAAGCTTAGCTACTGTTGGTTAGTAAGGCAGCACACAGGGATGAGCTGAGCTACTGTAGAGTTGTGAGGCAGCACACAGGGATGAGCTGAGCTGCTGTAGAGTAGTGAGGCTGTGCACAGGGATGGGCTTAGCTACTGTAGAGTAGTGAGGCAGCACATAAAGATAAGCTTAGCTACTGTTGGTTAGTAAGGCAGCACACAGGGATGAGCTGAGCTACTGTAGAGTTGTGAGGCAGCACACAGGGATGAGCTGAGCTACTGTAAAGTAGTGAGGCCGCACACAGGGATAAGCTGAGCTACTGTAGAGTAGTGAGGCAGCACACAGGGATGAGCTGAGCTACTGTAGAGTAGTGAGGCAGCATACAGGAATAGGCTGAGCTACTGTAGAGTTGTGAGGCAGCACATAGAGATAAGCTTATCTTCTGTTGAGCTACTGTTGAGTAGCTTCTGTTGAGGCAGTGCACAGGGATGAGCTGAGCTACTGTAGAGTAGTAAGGGAGCACACAGAGATGAGCTGAGCTATTGTAGAGAAGTGAGGGAGCACACAGAGATGAGCTGAGCTATTGTAGAGTAGTGAGACAGCACACAGGGAAGAGCTGAGCTACTGTATATTAGTTAGGCAGCACACAGGGATGAGCTGAGCTACTGTAAAGTAGTGAGGCAGCACACAGAGATGATCTGAGCTACTGTAGAGAAGTGAGGCAGGACACATTGATGAGCTGAGCTACTGTAGAGTAGTGAGGCAGCACACAGAGATGAGCTGAGCTACTGTAGAGTAGTGAGAGAGCACACATGGATGAGCTGAGCTACTGTAAAGTAGTGTGGCAGTTCACAGGGATGAGCTGAGTTGCTGTACAGTAGTAAGGCAGCACACAGAGATGAGCTGAGCTACTGTAGAGTAGTAAGGCAGCACACAGAGATGGGCTGAGCTACTGTAAACAAGTGAGGCAGCACACAGGGATGAGATGAGCTACTGTAGAGTAGTGAGGCAGCATACAGAGATGAGCTGAGCTACTGTAGAGTAGTGAGGCAGCACATAGGGATGAGCTGAGCTACTGTAGAGTAGTGAGGCAGCACACAAAGATTAGCTGAGCGACTGTAGAATAGTGAGGCAGCGCACAGGAATTAGCTGAGCTACTGTAGAATAATGAGGCAGCACAAAGGGATGAGCTGAGCTACTGAAGAGTAGTGAGGCAGCTTACAGGGATGAGCTGAGCTCTTGTAGAGTAGTGAGGCAGCGAACAGAGATGAGCTGAGCTACAGTAGAGTAGTGAGGCAGCACACAGGGATGAGCTGAGCTACTGTAGAAAAGTGAGGAAGAACACAGGGATGAGCTGAGCTACTGTAGAGTAGTGAGGCAGCACACAGGGATGAACTGAGCTACTGTAGAGTAGTGAGAGAGCACACATGGATGAGCTGAGCTACTGTAAAGTAGTGTGGCAGTTCACAGGGATGAGCTGAGTTGCTGTACAGTAGTAAGGCAGCACACAGAGATGAGCTGAGCTACTGTAGAGTAGTAAGGCAGCACACAGAGATGGGCTGAGCTACTGTAAACAAGTGAGGCAGCACACAGGGATGAGATGAGCTACTGTAGAGTAGTGAGACAGCATACAGAGATGAGCTGAGCTACTGTAGAGTAGTGAGGCAGCACATAGGGATGAGCTGAGCTACTGTAGAGTAGTGAGGCAGCACACAAAGATTAGCTGAGCGACTGTAGAATAGTGAGGCAGCGCACAGGAATGAGCTGAGCTACTGTAGAATAATGAGGCAGCACAAAGGGATGAGCTGAGCTACTGAAGAGTAGTGAGGCAGCTTACAGGGATGAGCTGAGCTCTTGTAGAGTAGTGAGGCAGCGAACAGAGATGAGCTGAGCTACAGTAGAGTAGTGAGGCAGCACACAGGGATGAGCTGAGCTACTGTAGAAAAGTGAGGAAGAACACAGGGATGAGTTGAGCTACTGTAGAGTAGTGAGGCAGCACACAGGGATGAACTGAGCTACTGTAGAGTAGTGAGGCAGCACACAGAGATGAGCTGAGCTACTATAGAACAGTGAGGCAGTACACAGGGATGAGCTGAGCTACTGTAGAGTAGTGAGGCAGCCACAGAGATGAGCTGAGCTACTGTAGAGTAGTGAGGCAGCCCACAGGGATGAGTTGAGCTAATGTTGAGTAGTGAGGCAGCACACAGGAATGAGCTGAGCTACTGTAGAGTAGTGAGGCAGCACACAGGGATGAGCAAAACAACTGTAGAGTTGTGAGGTAGCACACAGGGATGAGCTAAGCTACTGTAGAGTAGTGAGGCAGCACACAGGGATAAGCTGAGCTACTGTAGAGTAGTAAGGCAGCACACAGGGATGATCTGAGTTACTGTAGATTAGTGAGGCAGCATACAGGGATAAACTGAACTATTGTAGTGTAGTGACCTAGCACATAGAGATAAGCTTAGCTGCTGTAGGTTAGTAAGGCAGCACACAGGGATGAGCTGAGCTACTGTAGAGTAGTGAGGCAGCACACAGGGATGAGCTGAGCTACTGTAGAGTAGTGAGGCAGCACACAGGGATGTGCTGAGCTGCTGTAGAGTAGTGAGGCAGTGCACAGGGATGGGCTTAGCTACTGTAGAGTAGTGAGGGAGCACACAGGGATGAGCTGAGCTACAGTAGAGTAGTGAGGCAGCGCACAGGGATGAGCTGAGCTACTGTAGAAAAGTGAGGGAGAACACAGGGATGAGTTGAGCTACTGTAGAGTAGTGAGGCAGCACACAGGGATGAGCTGAGCTAATGTAGAGTAGTGAGGCAGCACACAGGGATGAGTTGAGGTAATGTAGAGTAGTGAGGCAGGACACAGGAATGAGCTGAGCTACTGTAGAGTAGTGAGGCAGCACACAGGTATGAGCAAAACAACTGTAGAGTTGTGAGGCAGCACACAGGGATGAGCTGAGCTACTGTAGAGTAGTGAGGCAGCACACAGGGATAAGCTGGGCTACTGTAGAGTAGTGAGGCAGCACACAGGAATGATCTGAGTTACTGTAGAGTAGTGAAGCAGCATACAGGGATAAGCTTAGCTGCTGTAGGGTAGTAAGGCAGCACACAGGGATGAGCTGAGATACTGTAGAGTAGTGAGGCTGCACATAGGGATGAGCTGAGCAACTGTACAGTTGTGAGGCAGTGCACAGGAATGAGCTGAGCTACTGTAGAGTAGTGAGGGAGCACACAGGGATGAGCTGAGCTACAGTAGAGTAGTGAGGCAGCGCACAGGGATGAGCTGAGCTACTGTAGAGTAGTGAGGCAGCACACAGGGATTAGCTGAGCTACTGTAGAGTAGTGAGACAGCACATAGAGATAAGCTTAGCTGCTGTAGGGTAGTAAGGAAGCACACAGGGATGAGCTGAGCTACTGTAGAGTAGTGAGGCAGCACACAGGGATGAGTTGAGGTAATGTAGAGTAGTGAGGCAGGACACAGGAATGAGCTGAGCTACTGTAGAGTAGTGAGGCAGCACACAGGTATGAGCAAAACAACTGTAGAGTTATGAGGCAGCACACAGGGATGAGCTGAGCTACTGTAGAGTAGTGAGGCAGCACACAGGGATAAGCTGAGCTACTGTAGAGTAGTGAGGCAGCACACAGGAATGATCTGAGTTACTGTAGAGTAGTGAGGCAGCATACAGGGATAAGCTTAGCTGCTGTAGGGTACTAAGGCAGCACACAGGGATGAGCTGAGATACTGTAGAGTAGTGAGGCTGCACATAGGGATGAGCTGAGCAACTGTACAGTTGTGAGGCAGTGCACAGGAATGAGCTGAGCTACTGTAGAGTAGTGAGGGAGCACACAGGGATGAGCTGAGCTACAGTAGAGTAGTGAGGCAGCGCACAGGGATGAGCTGAGCTACTGTAGAGTAGTGAGGCAGCACACTGGGATGAGTTGAGCTACTGTAGAGTTGTGAGGCAGCACACAGGAATGAGCTGAGCTACTGTTGATTAGTGAGGCAGCACACAGGGATGAACTGAGCAACTGTAGAGTTGTGAGGCAGCACACAGGGATGAGCTGAGCTACTGTAGAGTAGTGAGGCAGCACACAGGGATATGCTGAGCTACTGTAGAGTAGTGAGGCAGCACACAGGGATGAGCTGAGCTACTGTAGAATAGTGAGGCAGCATACAGGAATAAGCTGAGCTACTGTAGAGTTGTGAGGCAGCACATAGAGATAAGCTTAGCTTCTGTTGAGCTACTGTTGAGTAACTTCTGTTGAGGCAGTGCACAGGGATGAGCTGAGCTACTGTAGAGTAGTGAGGCAGCACACAGGGATTAGCTGAGCTACTGTAGAGTAGTGAGACAGCACATAGAGATAAGCTTAGCTGCTGTAGGGTAGTAAGGCAGCACACAGGTATGAGCTGAGCTACTGTAGAGTAGTGAGGCAGCACACAGGGATGAGTTGAGGTAATGTAGAGTAGTGAGGCAGGACACAGGAATGAGCTGAGCTACTGTAGAGTAGTGAGGCAACACACAGGTATGAGCAAAACAACTGTAGAGTTGTGAGGCAGCACACAGGGATGAGCTGAGCTACTGTAGAGTAGTAAGGCAGCACACAGGGATAAGCTGAGCTACTGTAGAGTAGTGAGGCAGCACACAGGAATGATCTGAGTTACTGTAGAGTAGTGAGGCAGCATACAGGGATAAGCTTAGCTGCTGTAGGGTAGTAAGGCAGCACACAGGGATGAGCTGAGATACTGTAGAGTAATGAGGCTGCACATAGGGATGAGCTGAGCAACTGTACAGTTGTGAGGCAGTGCACAGGAATGTGCTGAGCTACTGTAGAGTAGTGAGGGAGCACACAGGGATGAGCTGAGCTACAGTAGAGTAGTGAGGCAGCGCACAGGGATGAGCTGAGCTACTGTAGAGTAGTGAGGCAGAACACTGGGATGAGTTGAGCTACTGTAGAGTAGTGAGGCAGCACACAGGTTTGAGCTGAGCTACTGTAGAGTAGTGAGGCAGCACACAGGGATGAGCTGAGCAACTGTAGAGTTGTGAGGCAGCACACAGGGATGAGCTGAGCTACTGTAGATTAGTGAGGCAGCACACAGGAATGAGCTGAGCTACTGTTGATTAGTGAGGCAGCACACAGGGATGAACTGAGCAACTGTAGAGTTGTGAGGCTGCACACAGGGATGAGCTGAGCTACTGTAGAGTAGTGAGGCAGCACACAGGGATAAGCTGAGCTACTGTAGAGTAGTGAGGCAGCACACAGGGATGAGCTGAGCTAATGTAGAATAGTGAGGCAGCATACAGGAATAAGCTGGGCTACTGTAGAGTTGTGAGGCAGCACATAGAGATAAGCTTAGCTTCTGTTGAGCTACTGTTGAGTAGCTTCTGTTGAGGCAGTGCACAGGGATGAGCTGAGCTACTGTAGAGTAGTTAGGGAGCACACAGAGATGAGCTGAGCTATTGTTGAGAAGTGAGGGAGCACACAGAGATGAGCTGAGCTATTGTAGAGTATTGAGACAGCACACAGGAATGAGCTGAGCTACTGTATGTTAGTTAGGCAGCGCACAGGGATGAGCTGAGCTACTGTAGAGCAGGGAGGTAGCACACAGAGATTAGATGAGCTACAGTAGAGAAGTGAGGCAGCACACATTGATGAGCTGAGCTACTGTAGAGTAGTGAGGCAGCACACAGAGATGAGCTGAGCTACTGTAGAGTAGTGAGGGAGCACACATGGATGAGCTGAGCTACTGTAAAGTAGTGTGGCAGGGCACAGGGATGAGCTTACTAACTGTAGAGTAGTGAGGCATCACACAGAGATGAGCTGAGATATTGTAGAGTAGTGAGGCAGCTCATAGGGATGAGCTGAGCTACTGTAGAGTAGTGAGGCATCACACAGGGATTAGCTGAGCTACTGTAGAATAGTGAGGCAGCGCACAGGAATGAGCTGAGCTACTGTAGAATAATGAGGCAGCAAAAAGGGATGAGCTGAGCTACTGTAGAGTAGTGAGGCAGCACACAGGGATGAGCTGAGCTACTGTAGAGTAGTGAGGCAGCACACAGGGATGAGCTGAGCTACTGTAGAGTAGTGAGGCAGCCCACAGGGATGAGTTGAGCTAATGTTGAGTAGTGAGGCAGCACACAGGGATGAGTTGAGCTAATGTTGAGTAGTGAGGCAGCACACAGGAATAAGCTGAGCTACTGTAGAGTAGTGACGCAGCCCACAGGGATGAGTTGAGCTAATGTTGAGTAGTGAGGCAGCACACAGGAATGAGTTGAGCTAATGTTGAGTAGTGAGGCAGTGCACAGGGATGAGCTGAGCTACTGTAGATTAGTGAGGAGCATACAGTGATGAAATAAGCTACAGTAGAGTAGTAAGGCAGCGCACAGGGATGAGCTGAGCTGTAGAAAATTGAGGGAGATCACAGGGATGAGTTGAGCTACTGTAGAGTAGTGAGGCAGTGCACAGGGATGAGCTGAGCTACTGTAGAGTAGTGAGGCAGCACACAGAGATGAGCTGAGCTACTGTAGAACAGTGATACAGCACACAGAGATGAGCTGAGCTACTGTAGAGTAGTGAGGCAGCACACAGGTATGAGCTGAGCTACTGTAGAGTAGTGAGGCAGCGCATAGAGATGAGCTTAGCTACTGTAGAGTAATGAGGCAGCGGACAGGGATGAGCTGAGCTACTGTAGAATAGTGAGGCAGCCCACAGGGATGAGCTGAGCTACTTTAGAATAGTGAGGCAGCGCACAAGGATGAGCTGAGCTACTGTAGAATAGTGAGGCAGCCCACAGGGATGAGCTGAGCTACTTTAGAATAGTGAGGCAGTGCACAGGGAGGGGCTGAGCTACTGTAGAATTGTGAGGCAGCACACAGATATAAAATGAGCTACTGTAGAGTAGTAGGGCAGCACATAGAGATAAGCTTAGCTGCTGTAGGGTAGTAAGGCAGCTCACAGGGATGAGCTGAGCTACTGTAGAGTAGTGAGGAAGCACACAGGGATGAGCTGATCTACTTTAGAGTAGTGAGGCAGAGCACTGGGATGAGCTGAGCTACTGTAGAGTAGTGAGGCAGCACACATAGATGATCTGAGCTACTGTAGAGTAGTGAGGCAGCACACAGGGACGAGCTGAGCTACTGTAGAGTAGTGAGGCAGCACATAGGGATGAGCTGAGCTACTGTAGAGTATTGAGGCAGTGCACAGGGATTAGCTGAGCTACTGTAGAATAGTGAGGCAGCACACAGGGATGAGCTGAGCTACTGTAGAATAATGAGGCAGCACAAAGGGATGAGCTGAGCTACTATAGAGTAGTGAGGAATCACACAGGGATGAGCTGAGCTACTGTAGAGTAGTGAGGCACCTTACAGGGATGAGCTGAGCTACTGTAGAGTAGTGAGGCAGCGCACAGGGATGAGCTGAGCTACTGTAGAAAAGTGAGGCAGCACACAGGGATGAGCTGAGCTACTGTAGAGTAGTGAGGCAGTGCACAGAGATGACTTGAGATACTGTAAAGTTGTGAGGCAGCGCAAAAGGATGAGCTTAGCTACTGTAGAGTAGTGAGGCAGCACATAAAGATAAGCTTAGCTGCTGTAGGTTAGCAAGGCAGCACACAGGGATGAGCTGAGCTACTGTATAGTTGTGAGGCAGCACACAGGGATGAGCTGAGCTGCTGTAGAGTAGTGAGGCTGTGCACAGGGATGGGCTTAGCTACTGTAGAGTAGTGAGGGAGCACACAGTGATGAGTTGAGCTACAGTAGAGTAGTGAGGCAGCGCACAGGGAAGAGCTGAGCTTCTGTAGAAAAGTGAGGGAGAACACAGGGATGAGTTGAGCTACTGTAGAGTAGTGAGGCAGCACACAGGGATGAGCTAAGCTAATGTAGAGTAGTGAGGCAGCGCACAGAGATGAGCTGAGCTACTGTAGAGTAGTGAGGCAGCAAACAGGGATGAGCTGAGCTACTGTAGAGTAGTGAGACAGAATACAGAGATGAGGTGAGCTACTGTAGAGTAGTGAGGCAGCACACAGGGATGAGCTGAGCTACTGTAGAGTAGTAAGGCAGCACACAGGGATTAGCTGAGCTACTGTAGAGTAGTGAGACAGCACATAGAGATAAGCTTAGCTGCTGTAGGGTAGTAAGGCAGCACACAGGGATGAGCTGAGCTACTGTAGAATAGTGAGGCAGCACACAGGGATGAGTTGAGGTAATGTAGAGTAGTGAGGCAGCACACAGGAATGAGCTGAGCTACTGTAGAGTAGTGAGGCTGCACACAGGTATGAGCAAAACAACTGTAGAGTTGTGAGGCAGCACACAGGGATGATCTGAGTTACTGTAGAGTAGTGAGGGAGCATACAGGGATAAGCTGAGCTACTGTAGAGTAGTGAGGCAGCACATAGAGATAAGCTTATCTGCTGTAGGGTAGTAAGGCAGCACACAGGGATGAGCTGAGCTACTGTAGAGTAGTGAGGCAGCACAAAGGAATGATCTGAGGTACTGTAAAGTAGTGAGGCAGCACATAGAGATAAGCTGAGCTATTGTAGAACAGTGAGGCAGCGAACAGAGATGAGCTGAGCAACTGTAGAGTAGTGAAGCAGCACACAGGATTGAGCTGAGCTACTGTAGAGTAGTGAGGGAGCACACAGGGATGAGCTGAGCTACAGTAGAGTAGTGAGGCAGCACACAGCGATGAGCTGAGCTACTGTATAGTAGTGAGGCAGCAAACGGGGACGAGTTGAGCTACTGTAGAGTAGTGAGGCAGCACACAGGTATGAGCTGAGCTACTGTAGAGTTTTGAGGCAACACAAAGGGATGAGTTGAGCTAATGTAGTGTTGTCAGGCAGCACACAGGAATGAGCTGAGCTACTGTAGATTAGTGAGGCAGCACACAGGGATGAGCTGAGCAACTGTAGAGTTGTGAGGCAGCACACAGGGATGAGCTGAGCTACTGTAAAGTAGTGAGGCCGCACACAGGGATAAGCTGAGCTACTGTAGAGTAGTGAGGCAGCACACAGGGATGAGCTGAGCTACTGTAGAGTAGTGAGGCAGCATACAGGAATAGGTGAGCTACTGTAGAGTTGTGAGGCAGCACATAGAGATAAGCTTATCTTCTGTTGAGCTACTGTTGAGTAGCTTCTGTTGAGGCAGTGCACAGGAAAGAGCTGAGCTACTGTAGAGTAGTGAGGGAGCACACAGAGATGAGCTGAGCTATTGTAGAGAAGTGAGGGAGCACACAGAGATGAGCTGAGCTATTGTAGAGTAGTGAGACAGCACACATGGATGAGCTGAGCTACTGTATATTAGTTAGGCAGTACACAGGGATGAGCTGAGCTACTGTAGAGTAGTGAAGCAGCACACAGAGATGATCTGAGCTACTGTAGAGAAGTGAGGCAGCACACATTGATGAGCTGATCTACTGTAGAGTAGTGAGGCAGCACACAGAGATGAGCTGAGCTACTGTAGAGTAGTGAGAGAGCACACATGGATGAGCTGAGCTACTGTAAAGTAGTGTGGCAGTGCACAGGGATGAGCTGAGTTACTGTAGAGTAGTAAGGCAGCACACAGAGATGAGCTGAGCTACTGTAGAGTAGTGAGGCAGCACACAGAGATGAGCTGAGCTATTGTAGAGCAGTGAGGCAGCACACAGGGATGAGCTGAGCTACTGTAGAGTAGTGAGGCAGCATACAGAGATGAGCTGAGCTACTGTAGAGTAGTGAGGCAGCACATAGGGATGAGCTGAGCTACAGTAGAGTAGTGAGGCAGCACACAGGGATTAGCTGAGCTACTGTAGAATAGTGAGGCAGCGCAGAGGAATGAGCTGAGCTACTGTAGAATAATAAGGCAGCACAAAGGGATGAGCTGAGCTACTGTAGAGTAGTGAGGCACAACACAGGGATGAGCTGAGCTACTGTAGAGTAGTGAGGCAGCTTACAGGAATGAGCTGAGCTATTGTAGGCTAGTGAGGCAGCGAACAGAGATGAGCTGAGCTACTGTAGAGTAGTGAGGCAGCACACAGGGATGAGCTGAGGAGCCGTAGATTAGTGAGGCAGTGCACAGGGATGAGCTGAGCTACTGTAGAAAAGTGAGGAAGAAGACAGGGATGAGTTGAGCTACTGTAGAGTAGTGAGGCAGCACACAGGGATGAGCTGAGCTACTGTAGAGTAGTGAGGCAGCACACAGAGATGAACTGAGCTACTGTAGAACAGTGAGGCAGTACACAGGGATGAGCTGAGCTACTGTAGAGTAGTGAGGCAGCGCACAGGGATGAGCTGAGCTACAGTATAGTAGTGCGGCAGTGCACAGGGATGAGCTGAGCTACTGTAGAGTAGTAAGGGAGCACACAGAGATGAGCTGAGCTATTGTAGAGAAGTGAGGGAGCACACAGAGATGAGCTGAGCTATTGTAGAGTATTGAGACAGCACACACAGATGAGCTGAGCTACTGTATGTTAGTTAGGCAGCGAACAGGGATGAGCTGAGCTACTGTAGAGTAGTGTGGCAACACACAGAGATGAGCTGAGCTACTGTAGAGAAGTGAGGCAGCACACGTGATTGAGCTGAGCTACTGTAGAGTAGTGAGGCAGCACACAGAGATGGGCTGAGCTACTGTAGAGTAGTGAGGGAGCACACATGGATGAGCTGAGCTACTGTAAAGTACTGTGGCAGCGCACAGGGATGAGCTTAGTTACTGTAGAGTAGTGAGGCATCACACAGAGATGAGCTGAGCTACTGTAGAGTAGTGAGGCAGCACATAGGGATGAGCTGAGCTACTGTAGAGTAGTGAGGCATCACACAGGGATTAGCTGAGCTACTGTTGAATAGTGAGGCAGCGCACAGGAATGACCTGAGCGACTGTAGAATAATGAGGCAGCAAAAAGGGATGAGCTGAGCTACTGTAGAGTAGTGAGGCAGCACACAGGGATGAGCTGAGCTACTGTAGAGTAGTGAGGCAGCCACAGAGATGAGCTGAGCTACTGTAGAATATTGAGGCAGCCCACAGGGATGAGTTGAGCTAATGTTGAGTAGTGAGGCAGCACACAGGAATAAGCTGAGCTACTGTAGAGTAGTGAGGCAGCACACAGGGATGAGCAAAACAACTGTAGAGTTGTGAGGGTGCACACAGGGATGAGCTAAGCTACTGTAGAGTAGTGAGGCAGCACACTGGGATAAGCTGAGCTACTGTAGAGTAGTAAGGCAGCACACAGGGATGATCTGAGTTACTGTAGATTAGTGAGGCAGCATACAGGGATAAGCTGAACTACTGTAGAGTAGTGAGCTAGCACATAGAGATAAGCTTAGCTGCTGTAGGTTAGTAAGGCAGCACACAGGGGTGAGCTGAGCTACTGTAGAGTAGTAAGGCAGCACACAGGGATGAGCTGAGATACTGTAGAGTAGTGAGGCAGCACATAGGGATGAGCTGAGCAACTCTTGAGTAGTGAGGCAGTTCACAAGAATGAGCTGAGCTACTGTAAAGTAGTGTGGCAGCGCACAGGGATGAGCTTAGTTACTGTAGAGTAGTGAGGCATCACACAGAGATGAGCTGAGCTACTGTAGAGTAGTGAGGCAGCACATAGGGATGAGCTGAGCTACTGTAGAGTAGTGAGGCATCACACAGGGATTAGCTGAGCTACTGTTGAATAGTGAGGCAGCGCACAGGAATGACCTGAGCGACTGTAGAATAATGAGGCAGCGCACAGGGATGAGCTTAGTTACTGTAGAGTAGTGAGGCAGCACACAGGGATGAGTTGAGCTAATGTAGAGTTGTGAGGCAGCACACAGGAATGAGCTGAGCTGCTGTAGGTTAGTGAGGCAGCACACAGGGATGAGCTGAGCTACTGTAGAGTAGTGAGGCAGCATATAGGGATAAGCTGAGCTACTGTAGAGTAGTGAGGCAGCACACAGGGATGAGCTGAGCAACTGTAGAGAAGTGAGGCAGCATACAGGAATAGGCTGAACTACTGTAGAGTTGTGATGCAGCACATAGAGATAAGCTTAGCTTCTGTTGAGCTACTGTTGAGTAGTGAGACAGCACACAGGGATGAGCTGAGCTACTGTAGATTAGTTAGGCAGCACACAGGGATGAGCTGAGCGACTGTAACGTAGTGAGGCAACACACAGAGATGAGCTGAGCTACTGTAGAGAAGTGAGGCAGCACACACTGATGAGCTGAGCTACTGTAGAGTAGTGAGGCAGCAAACAGAGATGAGCTGAGCTACTGTAGAGTAGAGAGGGAGAACACATGGATGAGCTGAGCTACATTAAAGTAGTGTAGCAGCGCACAGGCATGAGCTGAGCTACTGTAGAGTAGTGAGGCAGCACACAGAAATGAGCTGAGCTACTGTAGAGTAGTGAGACAGCAAAGAGGGATGAGCTGGGCTACTGTAGAGTAGTGAGGCAGCACACAGGGATTAGCTGAGGTACTGTAGAATAGTGAAGCAGCACACAGGGATGAGCTGAACTACTGTAGAATAATGAGGCAGCAAAAAGGGATGAGCTGAGCTACTGTAGAGTAGTGAGGCAGCACACAGGGATGAGCTGAGCTACTGTAGAATAGTGAGGCAGCACACAGGGATGTGCTGAGCTACTGTAGAGTAGTCAGGCAGCGCACAGGGATGAGCTGAGATACTGTAAAGTTGTGAGGCAGCACACAAGGATGAGCTTTGCTACTGTAGAGTAGTGAGGCAGCAGATAGAGATAAGCTTAGCTGCTGTAGGTTAGCAAGGCAGCACACAGGTCTGAGCTGAGCTACTGTAGAGTAGTGAGGCAGCACACAGGGATGAGCTGAGCTGCTTTAGAGTAGTGAGGCAGTGCACAGGAATGAGCTGAGCTACTGTAGATTAGTGAGGAGCATACAGGGATGAAATAAGCTACAGTAGAGTAGTAAGGCAGCGCACAAGGATGAGCTGGGCTACTGTAGAAAATTGAGGGAGAACACAGGGATGAGTTGAGCTACTGTAGAGTAGTGAGGCAGTGCACAGGGATTAGCTGAGCTACTGTAGAGTAGTGAGGCAGCACACAGAGATGAGCTGAGCTACTGTAGAACAGTGAGACAGCACACAGAGATGAGCTGAGCTACTGTAGAGTAGTGAGACAGCACACAGGTATGAGCTGAGCTACTGTAGAGTAGTGAGGCAGCGCATAGAGATGAGCTTAGCTACTGTAGAGTAGTGAGGCAGCACACAGAGATGAGCTGATATCCTGTTGAGTAGTGAGGCAGCACACAGTGATGAGCTGAGCTACTGTAGAGTAGTGAGGCAGCACACAGGGATGAGCTGAGCATCTGTAGAGTAGTGAAGCAGCATACAGGAATAGGTGAGCTACTGTAGAATAGTGAGGCAGCCCACAGGGATGAGCTGAGCTACTTTAGAATAGTGAGGCAGTGCACAGGGATAAGCTGAGCTACTGTAGAATTGTGAGGCAGCACACAGATATAAAATGAGCTACTGTAGAGTAGTAAGGCAGCACATAGAGATAAGCTTAGCTGCTGTAGGGTAGTAAGGCAGCTCACAGGGATGAGCTGAGCTACTGAAGAGTAGTGAGGAAGCACACAGGGATGAGCTGATCTACTTTAGAGTAGTGAGGCAGCACACAGGGATGAGCTGAGCTACTGTAGAGTAGTGAGGCAGCACACAGGGATGAGCTGAGCTACTGTAGAGTAGTGAGGCAGCACATAGGGATGAGCTGAGCTACTGTAGAGTATTGAGGCAGTGCACAGGGATTAGCTGAGCTACTGTAGAATAGTGAGGCAGCACACAGGGATGAGCTGAGCTACTGTAGAATAATGAGGTAGCACAAAGGGATGAGCTGAGCTACTGTAGAGTAGTGAGGCAGCACACAGGGATGAGCTGAGCTACTGTAGAGTAGTGAGGCAGCTTACAGGGATGAGCTGAGCTACTGTAGAGTAGTGAGGCAGCGCACAGGGATGAGCTGGGCTACTGTAGAAAAGTGAGGCAGCACACAGGGATGAGCTGAGCTACTGTAGAGTAGTGAGGCAGCGCACAGAGATGACCTGAGATACTGTAAAGTTGTGAGGCAGCCCAAAAGGATGAGCTTAGCTACTGTAGAGTAGTGAGGCAGCACATAAAGATAAGCTTAGCTGCTGTAGGTTAGTAAGGCAGCCCACAGGGATGAGCTGAGCTACTGTAGAGTTGTGAGGCAGCACACAGGGATGAGCTGAGCTGCTGAAGAGTAGTGAGGCTGTGCACAGGGATGGGTTTAGCTACTGTAGAGTAGTGAGGGAGCACACCGGGATGAGTTGAGCTACAGTAGAGTAGTGAGGCAGCGCACAGGGATGAGCTGAGCTACTGTAGAAAAGTGAGGGAGAACACAGGGATGAGTTGAGCTACTGTAGAGTAGTGAGGCAGCACACAGGGATGAGCTGAGCTACTTTAGAATAGTGAGGCAGTGCACAGGGATGAGCTGAGCTACTGTAGAATTGTGAGGCAGCACACAGATATAAAATGAGCTACTGTAGAGTAGTAGGGCAGCACATAGAGATAAGCTTAGCTGCTGTAGGGTAGTAAGGCAGCTCACAGGGATGAGCTGAGCTACTGTAGAGTAGTGAGGAAGCACACAGGGATGAGCTGATCTACTTTAGAGTAGTGAGGCAGAGCACTGGGATGAGCTGAGCTACTGTAGAGTAGTGAGGCAGCACACAGAGATGATCTGAGCTACTGTAGAGTAGTGAGGCAGCACACAGGGACAAGCTGAGCTACTGTAGAGTAGTGAGGCAGCACATAGGGATGAGCTGAGCTACTGTAGAGTATTGAGGCAGTGCACAGGGATTAGCTGAGCTACTGTAGAATAGTGAGGCAGCACACAGGGATGAGCTGAGCTACTGTAGAATAATGAGGCAGCACAAAGGGATGAGCTGAGCTACTATACAGTAGTGAGGAAGCACACAGGGATGAGCTGAGCTACTGTAGAGTAGTGAGGCAGCCACAGAGATGAGCTGAGCTACTGTAGAATATTGAGGCAGCCCACAGGGATGAGTTGAGCTAATGTTGAGTAGTGAGGCAGCACACAGGAATAAGCTGAGCTACTGTAGAGTAGTGATGCAGCACACAGGGATGAGCAAAACAACTGTAGAGTTGTGAGGGTGCACACAGGGATGAGCTAAGCTACTGTAGAGTAGTGAGGCAGCACACTGGGATAAGCTGAGCTACTGTAGAGTAGTAAGGCAGCACACAGGGATGATCTGAGTTACTGTAGATTAGTGAGGCAGCATACTGGGATAAGCTGAACTACTGTAGAGTAGTGAGCTAGCACATAGAGATAAGCTTAGCTGCTGTAGGTTAGTAAGGCAGCACACAGGGGTGAGCTGAGCTACTGTAGAGTAGTAAGGCAGCACACAGGGATGAGCTGAGATACTGTAGAGTAGTGAGGCAGCACATAGGGATGAGCTGAGCAACTGTCGAGTAGTGAGGCAGTGCACAGGAATGAGCTGAGCTACTGTAGAGTAGTGAGGGAGCACCTAGGGATGAGCTGAGCTACAGTAAAGTAGTGAGGCTGCGCACTGGGATGAGCTGAGCTACTGTAGAGTAGTGCGGCAGCACACGGGGATGAGTTGAGCTACTGTAGAGTAGTGAGGCAGCACACAGGGATGAGTTGAGCTAATGTAGAGTTGTGAGGCAGCACACAGGAATGAGCTGAGCTACTGTAGGTTAGTGAGGCAGCACACAGGGATGAGCTGAGCTACTGTAGAGTAGTGAGGCAGCATATAGGGATAAGCTGAGCTACTGTAGAGTAGTGAGGCAGCACACAGGGATGAGCTGAGCTACTGTAGAGTAGTGAGGCAGCACATAAAGATAAGCTTAGCTGCTGTAGGTTAGTAAGGCAGCCCACAGGGATGAGCTGAGCTACTGTAGAGTTGTGAGGCAGCACACAGGGATGAGCTGAGCTGCTGAAGAGTAGTGAGGCTGTGCACAGGGATGGGTTTAGCTACTGTAGAGTAGTGAGGGAGCACACCGGGATGAGTTGAGCTACAGTAGAGTAGTGAGGCAGCGCACAGGGATGAGCTGAGCTACTGTAGAAAAGTGAGGGAGAACACAGGGATGAGTTGAGCTACTGTAGAGTAGTGAGGCAGCACACAGGGATGAGCTGAGCTACTTTAGAATAGTGAGGCAGTGCACAGGGATGAGCTGAGCTACTGTAGAATTGTGAGGCAGCACACAGTTATAAAATGAGCTACTGTAGAGTAGTAGGGCAGCACATAGAGATAAGCTTAGCTGCTGTAGGGTAGTAAGGCAGCTCACAGGGATGAGCTGAGCTACTGTAGAGTAGTGAGGAAGCACACAGGGATGAGCTGATCTACTTTAGAGTAGTGAGGCAGAGCACTGGGATGAGCTGAGCTACTGTAGAGTAGTGAGGCAGCACACAGAGATGATCTGAGCTACTGTAGAGTAGTGAGGCAGCACACAGGGACAAGCTGAGCTACTGTAGAGTAGTGAGGCAGCACATAGGGATGAGCTGAGCTACTGTAGAGTAGTGAGGCAGAGCACTGGGATGAGCTGAGCTACTGTAGAGTAGTGAGGCAGCACACAGAGATGATCTGAGCTACTGTAGAATAATGAGGCAGCACAAAGGGATGAGCTGAGCTACTATAGAGTAGTGAGGAAGCACACAGGGATGAGCTGAGCTACTGTAGAGTAGTGAGGCAGCTTACAGGGATGAGCTGAGCTACTGTAGAGTAGTGAGGCAGCGCACAGGGATGAGCTGAGCTACTGTAGAAAAGTGAGGCAGCACACAGGGATGAGCTGAGCTACTGTAGAGTAGTGAGGCAGTGCACAGAGATGACCTGAGATACTGTAAAGTTGTGAGGCAGCGCAAAAGGATGAGCTTAGCTACTGTAGAGTAGTGAGGCAGCACATAAAGATAAGCTTAGCTGCTGTAGGTTAGTAAGGCAGCACACAGGGATGAGCTGAGCTACTGTATAGTTGTGAGGCAGCACACAGGGATGAGCTGAGCTGCTGTAGAGTAGTGAGGCTGTGCACAGGGATGGGCTTAGCTACTGTAGAATAGTGAGGGAGCACACAGTGATGAGTTGAGCTACAGTAGAGTAGTGAGGCAGCGCACAGGGAAGAGCTGAGCTTCTGTAGAAAAGTGAAGGAGAACACAGGGATGAGTTGAGCTACTGTAGAGTAGTGAGGCAGCACACAGGGATGAGCTAAGCTAATGTAGAGTAGTGAGGCAGCGCACAGAGATGAGCTGAGCTACTGTAGAGTAGTGAGGCAGCAAACAGGGATGAGCTGAGCTACTGTAGAGTAGTGAGACAGAATACAGAGATGAGGTGAGCTACTGTAGAGTAGTGAGGCAGCACACAGGGATGAGCTGAGCTACTGTAGAGTAGTAAGGCAGCACACAGGGATTAGCTGAGCTACTGTAGAGTAGTGAGACAGCACATAGAGATAATCTTAGCTGCTGTAGGGTAGTAAGGCAGCACACAGTGATGAGCTGAGCTACTGTAGAATAGTGAGGCAGCACACAGGGATGAGTTGAGGTAATGTAGAGTAGTGAGGCAGTACACAGGAATGAGCTGAGCTACTGCAGAGTAGTGAGGCAGCACACAGGTATGAGCAAAACAACTGTAGAGTTGTGAGGCAGCACACAGGGATGATCTGAGTTACTGTAGAGTAGTGAGGGAGCATACAGGGATAAGCTGAGCAACTGTAGAGTAGTGAGGCCGCACATAGAGATAAGCTTATCTGCTGTAGGGTAGTAAGGCAGCACACAGGGATGAGCTGAGCTACTGTAGAGTAGTGAGGCAGCACAAAGGAATGATCTGAGTTACTGTAGAGTAGTGAGGCAGCACATAGAGATAAGCTGAGCTATTGTAGAGCAGTGAGGCAGCAAACAGAGATGAGCTGAGCAACTGTAGAGTAGTGAAGCAGCACACAGGATTGAGCTGAGCTACTGTAGAGTAGTGAGGGAGCACACAGGGATGAGCTGAGCTACAGTAGAGTAGTGAGGCAGCACACAGGGATGAGCTGAGCTACTGTATAGTAGTGAGGCAGCAAACGGGGATGAGTTGAGCTACTGTAGAGTAGTGAGGCAGCACACAGGTATGAGCTGAGCTACTGAAGAGTTTTGAGGCAACACACAGGGATGAGTTGAGCTAATGTAGTGTTGTCAGGCAGCACACAGGAATGAGCTGAGCTACTGTAGATTAGTGAGGCAGCACACAGGGATGAGCTGAGCAACTGTAGAGTTGTGAGGCAGCACACAGGGATGAGCTGAGCTACTGTAAAGTAGTGAGGCCGCACACAGGGATAAGCTGAGCTACTGTAGAGTAGTGAGGCAGCACACAGGGATGAGCTGAGCTACTGTAGAGTAGTGAGGCAGCATACAGGAATAGGTGAGCTACTGTAGAGTTGTGAGGCAGCACATAGAGATAAGCTTATCTTCTGTTGAGCTACTGTTGAGTAGCTTCTGTTGAGGCAGTGCACAGGGATGAGCTGAGCTACTGTAGAGTAGTGAGGGAGCACACAGAGATGAGCTGAGCTATTGTAGAGAAGTGAGGGAGCACACAGAGATGAGCTGAGCTATTGTAGAGTAGTGAGACAGCACACATGGATGAGCTGAGCTACTGTATATTAGTTAGGCAGCACACAGGGATGAGCTGAGCTACTGTAGAGTAGTGAAGCAGCACACAGAGATGATCTGAGCTACTGTAGAGAAGTGAGGCAGCACACATTGATGAGCTGAGCTACTGTAGAGTAGTGAGGCAGCACACAGAGATGAGCTGAGCTACTGTAGAGTAGTGAGAGAGCACACATGGATGAGCTGAGCTATTGTAAAGTAGTGTGGCAGTGCACAGGGATGAGCTGAGTTACTGTAGAGTAGTAAGGCAGCACACAGAGATGAGCTGAGCTACTGTAGAGTAGTGAGGCAGCACACAGAGATGAGCTGAGCTACTGTAGAGTAGTGAGGCAGCACACAGGGATGAGCTGAGCTACTGTAGAGTAGTGAGGCAGCATACAGAGATGAGCTGAGCTACTGTAGAGTAGTGAGGCAGCACATAGGGATGAGCTGAGCTACTGTAGAGTAGTGAGGCAGCACACAGGGATGAGCTGAGCTACTGTAGAGAAGTGAGGCAGCATACAGGAATAGGCTGAACTACTGTAGAGTTGTGATGCAGCACATAGAGATAAGCTTAGCTTCTGTTGAGCTACTGTTGAGTAGTGAGACAGCACACAGGGATGAGCTGAGCTACTGTAGATTAGTTAGGCAGCACACAGGGATGAGCTGAGCGACTGTAACGTAGTGAGGCAACACACAGAGATGAGCTGAGCTACTGTAGAGAAGTGAGGCAGCACACACTGATGAGCTGAGCTACTGTAGAGTAGTGAGGCAGCAAACAGAGATGAGCTGAGCTACTGTAGAGTAGAGAGGGAGAACACATGGATGAGCTGAGCTACTGTAAAGTAGTGTAGCAGCGCACAGGCATGAGCTGAGCTACTGTAGAGTAGTGAGGCAGCACACAGAAATGAGCTGAGCTACTGTAGAGTAGTGAGGCAGCAAAGAGGGATGAGCTGGGCTACTGTAGAGTAGTGAGGCAGCACACAGGGATTAGCTGAGGTACTGTAGAATAGTGAAGCAGCACACAGGGATGAGCTGAACTACTGTAGAATAATGAGGCAGCACAAAGGGATGAGCTGAGCTACTGTAGAGTAGTGAGGCAGCACACAGGGATGAGCTGAGCTACTGTAGAATAGTGAGGCAGCACACAGGAATGTGCTGAGCTACTGTAGAGTAGTCAGGCAGCGCACAGGGATGAGCTGAGATACTGTAAAGTTGTGAGGCAGCACACAAGGATGAGTTTTGCTACTGTAGAGTAGTGAGGCAGCAGATAGAGATAAGCTTAGCTGCTGTAGGTTAGCAAGGCAGCACACAGGTATGAGCTGAGCTACTGTAGAGTAGTGAGGCAGCACACAGGGATGAGCTGAGCTGCTTTAGAGTAGTGAGGCAGTGCACAGGAATGAGCTGAGCTACTGTAGATTAGTGAGGAGCATACAGGGATGAAATAAGCTACAGTAGAGTAGTAAGGCAGCGCACAAGGATGAGCTGGGCTACTGTAGAAAATTGAGGGAGAACACAGGGATGAGCTGAGCTACTGTAGAACAGTGAGACAGCACACAGAGATGAGCTGAGCTACTGTAGAGTAGTGAGGCAGCACACAGGTATGAGCTGAGCTACTGTAGAGTAGTGAGGCAGCGCATAGAGATGAGCTTAGCTACTGTAGAGTAGTGAGGCAGCACACAGAGATGAGCTGATATCCTGTTGAGTAGTGAGGCAGCACACAGTGATGAGCTGAGCTACTGTAGAGTAGTGAGGCAGCACACAGGGATGAGCTGAGCATCTGTAGAGTAGTGAGGCAGCATACAGGAATAGGTGAGCTACTGTAGAATAGTGAGGCAGCCCACAGGGATGAGCTGAGCTACTTTAGAATAGTGAGGCAGTGCACAGGGATGAGCTGAGCTACTGTAGAATTGTGAGGCAGCACACAGATATAAAATGAGCTACTGTAGAGTAGTAAGGCAGCACATAGAGATAAGCTTAGCTGCTGTAGGGTAGTAAGGCAGCTCACAGGGATGAGCTGAGCTACTGTAGAGTAGTGAGGAAGCACACAGGGGTGAGCTGATCTACTTTAGAGTACTGAGGCAGAGCACTGGGATGAGCTGAGCTACTGTAGAGTAGTGAGGCAGCACACAGAGATGATCTGAGCTACTGTAGAGTAGTGAGGCAGCACACAGGGATGAGCTGAGCTACTGTAGAGTAGTGAGGCAGCACATAGGGATGAGCTGAGCTACTGTAGAGTATTGAGGCAGTGCACAGGGATTAGCTGAGCTACTGTAGAATAGTGAGGCAGCACACAGGGATGAGCTGAGCTACTGTAGAATAATGAGGTAGCACAAAGGGATGAGCTGAGCTACTGTAGAGTAGTGAGGCAGCACACAGGGATGAGCTGAGCTACTGTAGAGTAGTGAGGCAGCTTACAGGGATGAGCTGAGCTACTGTAGAGTAGTGAGGCAGCGCACAGGGATGAGCTGGGCTACTGTAGAAAAGTGAGGCAGCACACAGGGATGAGCTGAGCTACTGTAGAGTAGTGAGGCAGCGCACAGAGATGACCTGAGATACTGTAAAGTTGTGAGGCAGCCCAAAAGGATGAGCTTAGCTACTGTAGAGTAGTGAGGCAGCACATAAAGATAAGCTTAGCTGCTGTAGGTTAGTAAGGCAGCCCACAGGGATGAGCTGAGCTACTGTAGAGTTGTGAGGCAGCACACAGGGATGAGCTGAGCTGCTGAAGAGTAGTGAGGCTGTGCACAGGGATGGGTTTAGCTACTGTAGAGTAGTGAGGGAGCACACCGGGATGAGTTGAGCTACAGTAGAGTAGTGAGGCAGCGCACAGGGATGAGCTGAGCTACTGTAGAAAAGTGAGGGAGAACACAGGGATGAGTTGAGCTACTGTAGAGTAGTGAGGCAGCACACAGGGATGAGCTGAGCTACTTTAGAATAGTGAGGCAGTGCACAGGGATGAGCTGAGCTACTGTAGAATTGTGAGGCAGCACACAGTTATAAAATGAGCTACTGTAGAGTAGTAGGGCAGCACATAGAGATAAGCTTAGCTGCTGTAGGGTAGTAAGGCAGCTCACAGGGATGAGCTGAGCTACTGTAGAGTAGTGAGGAAGCACACAGGGATGAGCTGATCTACTTTAGAGTAGTGAGGCAGAGCACTGGGATGAGCTGAGCTACTGTAGAGTAGTGAGGCAGCACACAGAGATGATCTGAGCTACTGTAGAGTAGTGAGGCAGCACACAGGGACAAGCTGAGCTACTGTAGAGTAGTGAGGCAGCACATAGGGATGAGCTGAGCTACTGTAGAGTAGTGAGGCAGAGCACTGGGATGAGCTGAGCTACTGTAGAGTAGTGAGGCAGCACACAGAGATGATCTGAGCTACTGTAGAATAATGAGGCAGCACAAAGGGATGAGCTGAGCTACTATAGAGTAGTGAGGAAGCACACAGGGATGAGCTGAGCTACTGTAGAGTAGTGAGGCAGCTTACAGGGATGAGCTGAGCTACTGTAGAGTAATGAGGCAGCGCACAGGGATGAGCTGAGCTACTGTAGAAAAGTGAGGCAGCACACAGGGATGAGCTGAGCTACTGTAGAGTAGTGAGGCAGTGCACAGAGATGACCTGAGATACTGTAAAGTTGTGAGGCAGCGCAAAAGGATGAGCTTAGCTACTGTAGAGTAGTGAGGCAGCACATAAAGATAAGCTTAGCTGCTGTAGGTTAGTAAGGCAGCACACAGGGATGAGCTGAGCTACTGTATAGTTGTGAGGCAGCACACAGGGATGAGCTGAGCTGCTGTAGAGTAGTGAGGCTGTGCACAGGGATGGGCTTAGCTACTGTAGAATAGTGAGGGAGCACACAGTGATGAGTTGAGCTACAGTAGAGTAGTGAGGCAGCGCACAGGGAAGAGCTGAGCTTCTGTAGAAAAGTGAAGGAGAACACAGGGATGAGTTGAGCTACTGTAGAGTAGTGAGGCAGCACACAGGGATGAGCTAAGCTAATGTAGAGTAGTGAGGCAGCGCACAGAGATGAGCTGAGCTACTGTAGAGTAGTGAGGCAGCAAACAGGGATGAGCTGAGCTACTGTAGAGTAGTGAGACAGAATACAGAGATGAGGTGAGCTACTGTAGAGTAGTGAGGCAGCACACAGGGATGAGCTGAGCTACTGTAGAGTAGTAAGGCAGCACACAGGGATTAGCTGAGCTACTGTAGAGTAGTGAGACAGCACATAGAGATAATCTTAGCTGCTGTAGGGTAGTAAGGCAGCACACAGTGATGAGCTGAGCTACTGTAGAATAGTGAGGCAGCACACAGGGATGAGTTGAGGTAATGTAGAGTAGTGAGGCAGTACACAGGAATGAGCTGAGCTACTGCAGAGTAGTGAGGCAGCACACAGGTATGAGCAAAACAACTGTAGAGTTGTGAGGCAGCACACAGGGATGATCTGAGTTACTGTAGAGTAGTGAGGGAGCATACAGGGATAAGCTGAGCTACTGTAGAGTAGTGAGGCCGCACATAGAGATAAGCTTATCTGCTGTAGGGTAGTAAGGCAGCACACAGGGATGAGCTGAGCTACTGTAGAGTAGTGAGGCAGCACAAAGGAATGATCTGAGTTACTGTAGAGTAGTGAGGCAGCACATAGAGATAAGCTGAGCTATTGTAGAGCAGCGAGGCAGCAAACAGAGATGAGCTGAGCAACTGTAGAGTAGTGAAGCAGCACACAGGATTGAGCTGAGCTACTGTAGAGTAGTGAGGGAGCACACAGGGATGAGCTGAGCTACAGTAGAGTAGTGAGGCAGCACACAGGGATGAGCTGAGCTACTGTATAGTAGTGAGGCAGCAAACGGGGATGAGTTGAGCTACTGTAGAGTAGTGAGGCAGCACACAGGTATGAGCTGAGCTACTGAAGAGTTTTGAGGCAACACACAGGGATGAGTTGAGCTAATGTAGTGTTGTCAGGCAGCACACAGGAATGAGCTGAGCTACTGTAGATTAGTGAGGCAGCACACAGGGATGAGCTGAGCAACTGTAGAGTTGTGAGGCAGCACACAGGGATGAGCTGAGCTACTGTAAAGTAGTGAGGCCGCACACAGGGATAAGCTGAGCTACTGTAGAGTAGTGAGGCAGCACACAGGGATGAGCTGAGCTACTGTAGAGTAGTGAGGCAGCATACAGGAATAGGTGAGCTACTGTAGAGTTGTGAGGCAGCACATAGAGATAAGCTTATCTTCTGTTGAGCTACTGTTGAGTAGCTTCTGTTGAGGCAGTGCACAGGGATGAGCTGAGCTACTGTAGAGTAGTGAGGGAGCACACAGAGATGAGCTGAGCTATTGTAGAGAAGTGAGGGAGCACACAGAGATGAGCTGAGCTATTGTAGAGTAGTGAGACAGCACACATGGATGAGCTGAGCTACTGTATATTAGTTAGGCAGCACACAGGGATGAGCTGAGCTACTGTAGAGTAGTGAAGCAGCACACAGAGATGATCTGAGCTACTGTAGAGAAGTGAGGCAGCACACATTGATGAGCTGAGCTACTGTAGAGTAGTGAGGCAGCACACAGAGATGAGCTGAGCTACTGTAGAGTAGTGAGAGAGCACACATGGATGAGCTGAGCTATTGTAAAGTAGTGTGGCAGTGCACAGGGATGAGCTGAGTTACTGTAGAGTAGTAAGGCAGCACACAGAGATGAGCTGAGCTACTGTAGAGTAGTGAGGCAGCACACAGAGATGAGCTGAGCTACTGTAGAGTAGTGAGGCAGCACACAGGGATGAGCTGAGCTACTGTAGAGTAGTGAGGCAGCATACAGAGATGAGCTGAGCTACTGTAGAGTAGTGAGGCAGCACATAGGGATGAGCTGAGCTACTGTAGAGTAGTGAGGCAGCACACAGGGATTAGCTGAGCTAGTGTAGAATAGTGAGGCAGCGCAGAGGAATGAGCTGAGCTACTGTAGAATAATGAGGCAGCACAAAGGGATGAGCTGAGCTACTGTAGAGTAGTGAGGCACAACACAGGGATGAGCTGAGCTACTGTAGAGTAGGGAGGCAGCTTACAGGGATGAGCTGAGCTATTGTAGACTAGTGAGGCAGCGAACAGAGATGAGCTGAGCTACTGTAGAGTAGTGAGGCAGCACACAGGGATGAGCTGAGGAGCCGTAGATTAGTGAGGCAGTGCACAGGGATGAGCTGAGCTACTGTAGAGTAGTGAGGGAGAGCACAGGGATGAGCTGAGCTACAGTAGAGTAGTGAGGCAGTGCACAGGGATGAGCTGAGCTACTGTAGAAATGTGAGGAAGAAGACAGGGATGAGTTGAGCTACTGCAGAGTAGTGAGGCAGCACACAGGGATGAGCTGAGCTACTGTAGAGTAGTGAGGCAGCACACAGAGATGAGCTGAGCTACTGTAGAACAGTGAGGCAGCACACAGGGATGAGCTGAGCTACAGTAGAGTAGTGCGGCAGTGCACAGGGATGAGCAGAGCTACTGTAGAGTAGTAAGGGAGCACACAGAGATGAGCTGAGCTATTGTAGAGAAGTGAGAGAGCACACAGAGATGAGCTGAGCTATTGTAGAGTATTGAGACAGCACACAGGGATGAGCTGAGCTACTGTATGTTAGTTAGGCAGCGAACAGGGATGAGCTGAGCTACTGTAGAGTAGTGTGGCAGCACACAGAGATGAGCTGAGCTACTGTAGAGAAGTGAGGCAGCACACGTGAATGAGCTGAGCTACTGTAGAGTAGTGAGGCAGCACATAGAGATGGGCTGAGCTACTGTAGAGTAGTGAGGGAGCACACATGGATGAGCTGAGCTACTGTAAAGTAGTGTGGCAGCGCACAGGGATGAGCTTAGTTACTGTAGAGTAGTGAGGCATCACACAGAGATGAGCTGAGCTACTGTAGAGTAGTGAGGCAGCATACAGGAATAGGTGAGCTACTGTAGAGTTGTGAGGCAGCACATAGAGATAAGCTTATCTTCTGTTGAGCTACTGTTGAGTAGCTTCTGTTGAGGCAGTGCACAGGGATGAGCTGAGCTACTGTAGAGTAGTGAGGGAGCACACAGAGATGAGCTGAGCTATTGTAGAGAAGTGAGGGAGCACACAGAGATGAGCTGAGCTATTGTAGAGTAGTGAGACAGCACACATGGATGAGCTGAGCTACTGTATATTAGTTAGGCAGCACACAGGGATGAGCTGAGCTACTGTAGAGTAGTGAAGCAGCACACAGAGATGATCTGAGCTACTGTAGAGAAGTGAGGCAGCACACATTGATGAGCTGAGCTACTGTAGAGTAGTGAGGCAGCACACAGAGATGAGCTGAGCTACTGTAGAGTAGTGAGAGAGCACACATGGATGAGCTGAGCTATTGTAAAGTAGTGTGGCAGTGCACAGGGATGAGCTGAGTTACTGTAGAGTAGTAAGGCAGCACACAGAGATGAGCTGAGCTACTGTAGAGTAGTGAGGCAGCACACAGAGATGAGCTGAGCTACTGTAGAGTAGTGAGGCAGCACACAGGGATGAGCTGAGCTACTGTAGAGTAGTGAGGCAGCATACAGAGATGAGCTGAGCTACTGTAGAGTAGTGAGGCAGCACATAGGGATGAGCTGAGCTACTGTAGAGTAGTGAGGCAGCACACAGGGATTAGCTGAGCAAGTGTAGAATAGTGAGGCAGCGCAGAGGAATGAGCTGAGCTACTGTAGAATAATGAGGCAGCACAAAGGGATGAGCTGAGCTACTGTAGAGTAGTGAGGCACAACACAGGGATGAGCTGAGCTACTGTAGAGTAGGGAGGCAGCTTACAGGGATGAGCTGAGCTATTGTAGACTAGTGAGGCAGCGAACAGAGATGAGCTGAGCTACTGTAGAGTAGTGAGGCAGCACACAGGGATGAGCTGAGGAGCCGTAGATTAGTGAGGCAGTGCACAGGGATGAGCTGAGCTACTGTAGAGTAGTGAGGGAGAGCACAGGGATGAGCTGAGCTACAGTAGAGTAGTGAGGCAGTGCACAGGGATGAGCTGAGCTACTGTAGAAATGTGAGGAAGAAGACAGGGATGAGTTGAGCTACTGCAGAGTAGTGAGGCAGCACACAGGGATGAGCTGAGCTACTGTAGAGTAGTGAGGCAGCACACAGAGATGAGCTGAGCTACTGTAGAACAGTGAGGCAGCACACAGGGATGAGCTGAGCTACAGTAGAGTAGTGCGGCAGTGCACAGGGATGAGCAGAGCTACTGTAGAGTAGTAAGGGAGCACACAGAGATGAGCTGAGCTATTGTAGAGAAGTGAGAGAGCACACAGAGATGAGCTGAGCTATTGTAGAGTATTGAGACAGCACACAGGGATGAGCTGAGCTACTGTATGTTAGTTAGGCAGCGAACAGGGATGAGCTGAGCTACTGTAGAGTAGTGTGGCAGCACACAGAGATGAGCTGAGCTACTGTAGAGAAGTGAGGCAGCACACGTGAATGAGCTGAGCTACTGTAGAGTAGTGAGGCAGCACATAGAGATGGGCTGAGCTACTGTAGAGTAGTGAGGGAGCACACATGGATGAGCTGAGCTACTGTAAAGTAGTGTGGCAGCGCACAGGGATGAGCTTAGTTACTGTAGAGTAGTGAGGCATCACACAGAGATGAGCTGAGCTACTGTAGAGTAGTGAGGCCGCACATAGGGATGAGCTGAGCTACTGTAGAGTAGTGAGGCATCACACAGGGATTAGCTGAGCTACTGTTGAATAGTGAGGCAGCGCACAGGAATGACCTGAGCTACTGTAGAATAATGAGGCAGCAAAAAGGGATGAGCTGAGCTACTGTAGAGTAGTGAGGTAGCACACAGGGATGAGCTGAGCTACTGTAGAGTAGTGAGGCAGCCACAGAGATGAGCTGAGCTACTGTAGAATATTGAGGCAGCCCACAGGGATGAGTTGAGCTAATGTTGAGTAGTGAGGCAGCACACAGGAATAAGCTGAGCTACTGTAGAGTAGTGAGGCAGCACACAGGGATGAGCAAAACAACTGTAGAGTTGTGAGGGTGCACACAGGGATGAGCTAAGCTACTGTAGAGTAGTGAGGCAGCACACTGGGATAAGCTGAGCTACTGTAGAGTAGTAAGGCAGCACACAGGGATGATCTGAGTTACTGTAGATTAGTGAGGCAGCATACAGGGATAAGCTGAACTACTGTAGAGAAGTGAGATAGCACATAGAGATAAGCTTAGCTGCTGTAGGTTAGTAAGGCAGCACACAGGGGTGAGCTGAGCTACTGTAGAGTAGTAAGGCAGCACACAGGGATGAGCTGAGATACTGTAGAGTAGTGAGGCAGCACATAGGGATGAGCTGAGCAACTGTCGAGTAGTGAGGCAGCGCACAGGAATGAGCTGAGCTACTGTAGAGTAGTGAGGGAGCACACAGGGATGAGCTGAGCTACAGTAAAGTAGTGAGGCAGCGCACAGGGATGAGCTGAGCTACTGTAGAGTAGTGCGGCAGCACACGGGGATGAGTTGAGCTACTGTAGAGTAGTGAGGCAGCACACAGGGATGAGTTGAGCTAATGTAGAGTTGTGAGGCAGCACACAGGAATGAGCTGAGCTACTGTAGGTTAGTGAGGCAGCACACAGGGATGAGCTGAGCTACTGTAGAGTAGTGAGGCAGCATATAGGGATAAGCTGAGCTACTGTAGAGTAGTGAGGCAGCACACAGGGATGAGCTGAGCTACTGTAGAGAAGTGAGGCAGCATACAGGAATAGGCTGAACTACTGTAGAGTTGTGATGCAGCACATAGAGATAAGCTTAGCTTCTGTTGAGCTACTGTTGAGTAGTGAGGAAGCACACAGAGATGAGATGAGCTATTGTAGAGTAGTGAGACAGCACACAGGGATGAGCTGAGCTACTGTAGATTAGTGAGGCAACACACAGAGATGAGCTGAGCTACTGTAGAGAAGTGAGGCAGCACACACTGATGAGCTGAGCTACTGGAGAGTAGTGAGGCAGCACACAGAGATGAGCTGAGCTACTGTAGCGTTGAGAGGGAGAACACATGGATGAGCTGAGCTACTGTAAAGTAGTGTAGCAGCGCACAGGCATGAGCTGAGCTACTGTAGAGTAGTGAGGCAGCACACAGAAATGAGCTGAGCTACTGTAGAGTAGTGAGGCAGCCAAGAAGGATGAGCTGGGCTACTGTAGAGTAGTGAGGCAGCACACAGGGATTAGCTGAGGTACTGTAGAATAGTGAAGCAGCGCACAGGGATGAGCTGAACTACTGTAGAATAATGAGGAAGCACAAAGGGATGAACTGAGCTACTGTAGAGTAGTGAGGCTGCACACAGGGATGAGCTGAGCTACTGTAGAGTAGTGAGGCAGCTTACAGGGATGAGCTGAGCTACTGTAGAGTAGTGAGGCAGCAGACAGGGATGAGCTGAGCTACTGTAGAATAGTGAGGCAGCACACAGGGATGTGCTGAGCTACTGTAGAGTAGTCAGGCAGCGCACAGGGATGAGCTGAGATACTGTAAAGTTGTGAGGCAGCACATAAGGATGAGCTTTGCTACTGTAGAGTAGTGAGGCAGCAGATAGAGATAAGCTTAGCTGCTGTAGGTTAGCAAGGCAGCACACAGGTCTGAGCTGAGCTACTGTAGAGTAGTGAGGCAGCACACAGGGATGAGCTGAGCTGCTTTGGAGTAGTGAGGCAGTGCACAGGGATGAGCTGAGCTACTGTAGATTAGTGAGGAGCATACAGGGATGAAATAAGCTACAGTAGAGTAGTAAGGCAGCGCACAGGGATGAGCTGGGCTACTGTAGAAAATTGAGGGAGAACACAGGGATGAGTTGAGCTACTGTAGAGTAGTGAGGCAGTGCACAGGGATGAGCTGAGCTACTGTAGAGTAGTGAGGCAGCACACAGAGATGAGCTGAGCTACTGTAGAACAGTGAGACAGCACACAGAGATGAGCTGAGCTACTGTAGAGTAGTGAGGCAGCACACAGGTATGAGCTGAGCTACTGTAGAGTAGTGAGGCAGCGCATAGAGATGAGCTTAGCTACTGTAGAGTAGTGAGGCAGCACACAGAGATGAGCTGATATCCTGTTGAGTAGTGAGGTAGCACACAGTGATGAGCTGAGCTACTGTAGAGTAGTGAGGCAGCACACAGGGATGAGCTGAGCATCTGTAGAGTAGTGAGGCAGCGCACAGGGATGAGCTGAGCTACTGTAGAATAGTGAGGCAGCCCACAGGGATGAGCTGAGCTACTTTAGAATAGTGAGGCAGTGCACAGGGATGAGCTGAGCTACTGTAGAATTGTGAGGCAGCACACATATATAAAATGAGCTACTGTAGAGTAGTAAGGCAGCACATAGAAATAAGCTTAGCTGCTGTAGGGTAGTAAGGCAGCTCACAGGGATGAGCTGAGCTACTGTAGAGTAGTGAGGAAGCACACAGGGATGAGCTGATCTACTTTAGAGTAGTGAGGCAGAGCAATGGAATGAGCTGAGCTACTGTAGAGTAGTGAGGCAGCACACAGAGATGATCTGAGCTACTGTAGAGTAGTAAGGCAGCACACAGGGATGAGCTGAGCTACTGTAGAGTAGTGAGGCAGCACATAGGGATGAGCTGAGCTACTGTAGAGTATTGAGGCAGTGCACAGGGATTAGCTGAGCTACTGTAGAATAGTGAGGCAGCACACAGGGATGAGCTGACCTACTGTAGAATAATGAGGCAGCACAAAGGGATGAGCTGAGCTACTGTAGAGTAGTGAGGCAGCACACAGGGATGAGCTGAGCTACTGTAGAGTAGTGAGGCAGCTTACAGGGATGAGCTGAGCTACTGTAGAGTAGTGAGGCAGCGCACGAGGATGAGCTGAGCTACTGTAGAAAAGTGAGGCAGCACACAGGGATGAGCTGAGCTACTGTAGAGTAGTGAGGCAGCACATAAAGATAAGCTTAGCTGCTGTAGGTTAGTAAGGCAGCACACAGGGATGAGCTGAGCTACTGTAGAGTTGTGAAGCAGCACACAGGGATGAGCTGAGCTGCTGTAGAGTAGTGAGGCTGTGCACAGGGATGGGTTTAGCTACTGTAGAGTAGTGAGGGAGCACACCGGGATGAGTTGAGCTACAGTAGAGTAGTGAGGCAGCGCACAGGGATGAGCTGAGCTACTGTAGAAAAGTGAGAGAGAACACAGGGATGAGTTGAGCTACTGTAGAGTAGTGAGGCAGCACACAGGGATGAGCTAAGCTAATGTAGAGTAGTGAGGCAGCACACAGAGATGAGCTGAGCTACGGTAGAACAGTGAGGCAGCACACACATATGAGCTGAGCTACTGTAGAGTAGTGAGGCAGCACACAGGGATGAGCTGAGCTACTGTAGAGCAGTGAGGCAGCGCACAGAGATGAGCTGAGCTACTGTAGAGTAGTGAGGCAGCAAACAGGGATGAGCTGAGCTACTGTAGAGTAGTGAGACAGAATACAGAGATGAGGTGAGCTACTGTAGAGTAGTGAGGCAGCACACAGGGATGAGCTGAGCTACTGAAGAGTAGTAAGGCAGCACACAGGGATTAGCTGAGCTACTGTAGAATAGTGAGGCAGCACACAGGGATGAGTTGAGGTAATGTAGCGTAATGAGGCAGCACACAGGAATGAGCTGAGCTACTGTAGAGTAGTGAGGCAGCACACAGGTATGAGCAAAACAACTGTAGAATTGTGAGGCAGCACACAGGGATGAGCTGAGCTACTGTAGAGTAGTGAGGCAGCACACAGGGATAAGCTGAGCTACTGTAGAGTAGTGAGGCAGCACAAAGAAATGATCTGAGTTACTGTAGAGTAGTGAGGCAGCACACAGGGATAAGCTGAGCTACTGTAGAGTAGTGAGGCAGCACATAGAGATAAGCTTAGCTGCTGTAGGGTAGTAAGGCAGCACACAGGGATGAGCTGAGCTACTGTAGAGTAGTGAGGGAGCACACAGAGATGAGCTGAGCTATTGTAGAGTAGTGAGGCAGCGAACAGAGATGAGCTGAGCTGCTGTAGAGTAGTGAGGCAGCGCACAGGGATGAGCTGAGCTACTGTAGAATAGTGAGGCAGCACACAGGGATGAGTTGAGGTAATGTAGCGTAATGAGGCAGCACACAGGAATGAGCTGAGCTACTGTAGAGTAGTGAGGCAGCACACAGGTATGAGCAAAACAACTGTAGAATTGTGAGGCAGCACACAGGGATGAGCTGAGCTACTGTAGAGTAGTGAGGCAGCACACAGGGATAAGCTGAGCTACTGTAGAGTAGTGAGGCAGCACAAAGAAATGATCTGAGTTACTGTAGAGTAGTGAGGCAGCACACAGGGATAAGCTGAGCTACTGTAGAGTAGTGAGGCAGCACATAGAGATAAGCTTAGCTGCTGTAGGGTAGTAAGGCAGCACACAGGGATGAGCTGAGCTACTGTAGAGTAGTGAGGGAGCACACAGAGATGAGCTGAGCTATTGTAGAGTAGTGAGGCAGCGAACAGAGATGAGCTGAGCTGCTGTAGAGTAGTGAGGCAGCGCACAGGGATGAGCTGAGCTACTGTATTGTAGTGAGGCAGCACACGGGGACGAGTTGAGCTACTGTAGAGTAGTGAGGCAGCACACAGGTATGAGCTGAGCTACTGTAGAGTTTTGAGGCAACACACAGGGATGAGTTGAGCTAATGTAGTGTTGTCAGGCAGCACACAGGAATGAGCTGAGCAACTGTAGAGTTGTGAGGCAGCACACAGGGATGAGCTGAGCTACTGTAAAGTAGTGAGGCCGCACACAGGGATAAGCTGAGCTACTGTAGAGTAGTGAGGCAGCACACAGGGATGAGCTGAGCTACTGTAGAGTAGTGAGGCAGCATACAGGAATAGGCTGAGCTACTGTAGAGTTGTGAGGCAGCACATAGAGATAAGCTTATCTTCTGTTGAGCTACTGTTGAGTAGCTTCTGTTGAGGCAGTGCACAGGGATGAGCTGAGCTACTGTAGAGTAGTGAGGGAGCACACAGAGATGAGCTGAGCTATTGTAGAGAAGTGAGGGAGCACACAGAGATGAGCTGAGCTATTGTAGAGTAGTGAGACAGCACACAGGGATGAGCTGAGCTACTGTATATTAGTTAGGCAGCACACAGGGATAAGCTGAGCTACTGTAGAGTAGTGAAGCAGCACACAGAGATGATCTGAGCTACTGTAGAGAAGTGAGGCAGCACACATTGATGAGCTGAGCTACTGTAGAGTAGTGCGGCAGCACACAGAGATGAGCTGAGCTACTGTAGAGTACTGAGAGAGCACACATGGATGAGCTGAGCTACTGTAAAGTAGTGTGGCAGTGCACAGGGATGAGCTGAGTTACTGTAGAGTAGTAAGGCAGCACACAGAGATGAGCTGAGCTACTGTAGAGTAGTGAGGCAGCACACAGAGATGAGCTGAGCTACTGTAGAGTAGTGAGGCAGCACACAGGGATGAGCTGAGCTACTGTAGAGTAGTGAGGCAGCATACAGGGATGAGCTGAGCTACTGTAGAGTAGTGAGGCAGCACATAGGGATGAGCTGAGCTACTGTAGAGTAGTGAGGCAGCACACAGAGATGAGCTCAGGAGCCGTTGATTAGTGAGGCAGTGCACAGGGATGAGCTGAGCTACTGTAGAGTAGTGAGGGAGCACACAGGGATGAGCTGAGCTACAGTAGAGTAGAGAGGCAGCGCACAGGGATGAGCTGAGCTACTGTAGAAAAGTGAGGAAGAACACAGGGATGAGTTGAGCTACTGTAGAGTAGTGAGGCAGCACACAGGGATGAGCTGAGCTACTGTAGAGTAGTGAGGCAGCACACAGAGATGAGCTGAGCTACTGTAGAACAGTGAGGCAGTACACAGGGATGAGCTGAGCTACTGTAGAGTAGTGAGGCAGCGCACAGGGATGAGCTGAGCTACTGTAGAGTAGTGAGGCAGTGCACAGAGATGAGCTGAGCTACCGTAGAGTAGTGAGGCAACGCACAGGGATGAGCTGAGCTCTTGTAGAGTACTGAGGCAGCAAACAGATGAGCTGAGCTACTGTAGAGTAGTGAGGCAGCAAACAGTGATGAGCTGAGCTACTGTAGAGTAGAGAGGCAGCACACAGAGATGAGCTTAGCTACTGTAGAGTAGTGAGGGAGCACACATGGATGAGCTGAGCTACTGTACAATAGTGAGGCAGCGAACAGGGATAAGCTGAGCTACTGTAGAGTAGTGAGGCAGCACATAGGGATGAGCTGAGCAACTGTAGAGTAGTGAGACAGCGCAAAGAAATTAGCTGAGCTACTGTAGAGTAGAGAGGGAGCACACAGGGATGAGCTGAGCTACAGTAGAGTAGCGAGGCAGCGCACATTGATGAGCTGAGCTACTGTTGAGTAGTGAGGCAGCACACAGGGATGAGTTGAGCTAATGTAGAATAGTGAGGCAGCACACAGGGATGAGCTGAGCTAGTGTAGAGTAGTGAGGCAGCACATAGGGATGAGCTGAGCAACTGTAGAGTAGTGAGACAGTGCAATCCAATGAGCTGAGCTACTGTAGAGTAGTGAGGGAGCACACAGGGATGAGCTGAGCTACAGTAGAGTAGCGAGGCAGCGCACATTGATGAGCTGAGCTACTGTAGAGTAGTGAGGCAGCACACGGGGATGAGTTGAGCTACTGTAGAGTAGTGAGGCAGCGCACAGGTATGAGCTGAGCTACTGAAGAGTAGTGAGGCAGCGCACAGGTATGAGCTGAGCTACTGTAGAGTAGTGAGGCAGCACACAGGGATGAGTTGAGCTAATGTAGAATAGTGAGGCAGCACACAGGAATGAGCTGAGCTACTGTAGATTAGTGAGGCAGCACACAGGGATGAGCTGAGCAACTGTACAATTTTGAGGCAGCACACAGGGATGAGCTGAGCTACTGTAGAGTAGTGAGGCAACATACAGGAATAAGCTGAGCTACTGTAGAGTAGTGAGGCAGCACATAGAGATATGCTTAGCTTCTGTTCAGCTACTGTTGAGTAGCTTCTGATGAGGCAGCACACAGGGATGAGCTGAGCTACTGTAGAGTAGTGAGGGAGCACACAGGGATTAGCTGAGCTACAGTAGAGTAGTGAGGCAGTGCACAGGGATGAGCTGAGCTACTGTAGAGAATTGAGGGAGCACACAGAGGTGAGCTTAGCTACGGTAGAGTAGTGAGACAGCACACAGGGATGAGCTGAGCTACTGTAGAATAGTGAGGCAGCGCACAGGGATGAGCTGAGCTACTGTTGAGTAGTGAGGCCGCACACAGAGATGAGCTGAACTACTGTAGAGTAGTGAGGCAGCACACAGTGATGAGCTGAGCTACTGTAGAGTAGTGAGGCAGCACACAGAGATGAGCTGAGCTACTGTAGAGTAGTGAGGGATCACACATGGATGAGCTGAGCTACTGTAGAGTAGTGAGGCAGTGCACAGGGATGAGCTGAGCTACTGTAGAGTAGTGAGGCAGCACATAGGGATGAGCTGAGCTACTGTAGAGTAGTGAGGCAGCACACAGAGATGAGCTGAGCTACTGTAGAGTAGTGAGGGAGCTCACAGGGATGAGCTGAGCTACTGTAGGTGTAGTGAGGCAGCATACAGAGATGAGCTGAGCTACTGTAGAGTAGTGAGGCAGCACACAGGAATTAGCTGAGCTACTGTAGAATAGTGAGGCAGCATACAGGAATGAGCTGAGCTACTGTAGAATAATGAGGCAGCACAAAGGGATGAGCTGAGCTACTGTAGAGTAGTGAGGCAGCACATAGGGATGAGCTGAGCTACTGTAGAGTAGTGAGGCAGCACACAGAGATGAGCTGAGCTACTGTAGAGTAGTGAGGCAGCTCACAGGGATGAGCTGAGCTGTAGAGTAGTGAGGCAGCACACAGAGATGAGCTGAGCTACTGTAGAGTAGTGAGGCAGCTCACAGGGATGAGCTGAGCTACTGTAGAGTAGTGAGGCAGCATACAGAGATGAGCTGAGCTACTGTAGAGTAGTGAGGCAGCACACAGGGATGAGCTGAGGAGCCGTAGATTAGTGAGGCAGTGCACAGGGATGAGCTGAGCTACTGTAGAGTAGTGAGGGAGCACACAGGGATGAGCTGAGCTACAGTAGAGTAGAAAGGCAGCGCACAGGGATGAGCTGAGCTACTGTAGAAAAGTGAGGAAGAACACAGGGATGAGTTGAGCTACTGTAGAGTAGTGAGGCAGAACACAGGGATGAGCTGAGCTACTGTAGAGTAGTGAGACAGCACACAGAGATGAGCTGAGCTACTGTAGAACAGTGAGGCAGTACACAGGGATGAGCTGAGCTACTGTAGAGTAGTGAGGCAGCACACAGGGATGAGCTGAGCTACAGTAGAGTAGTGAGGCAGTGCACAGGGATGAGCTGAACTACTGTAGAAAAGTGAGGGAGAACACAGGGATGAGTTGAGCTACTGTAGAGTAGTGAGGCAGCATACAGGGATGAGCTGAGCTACTGTAGAGTAGTGAGGCAGCACACAGAGATGAGCTGAGATACTGTAGAACAGTGAGGCTGCACACAGATATGAGCTGAGCTACTGTAGAGTAGTGAGGCAGCACACAGGGATGAGCTGAGCTACTGTAGAGTAGTGAGGCAGTGCACAGAGATGAGCTGAGCTACTGTAGAGTAGTGAGGCAGCGCACAGGGATGAGCTGAGCTATTGTAGAGTAGTGAGGCAGCAAACAGATGAGCTGAGCTACTGTAGAGTAGTGAGGCAGCAAACAGTGATGAGCTGAGCTACTGTAGAGTAGAGAGGCAGCACACAGAGATGAGCTGAGCTACTGTAGAGTAGTGAGGGAGCACACATGGATGAGCTGAGCTACTGTAGAATAGTGAGGCAGCGAACAGGGATAAGCTGAGCTAATGTAGAGTAGTGAGGCAGCACACAGGGATGAGCTGAGCTACTGTAGAGTAGTGAGACAGCGCAAAGAAATTAGCTGAGCTACTGTAGAGTAGTGAGGGAGCACACAGGGATGAGCTGAGCTACAGTAGAGTAGCGAGGCAGCGCACATTGATGAGCTGAGCTACTGTTGAGTAGTGAGGCAGCACACGGGGATGAGTTGAGCTACTGTAGAGTAGTGAGGCAGCGCACAGGTATGAGCTCAGCTACTGTAGAGTAGTGAGGCAGTGCACAGGTATGAGCTGAGCTACTGTAGAGCAGTGAGGCAGCACACAGGAATGAGTTGAGTTAATGTAGAATAGTGAAGCAGCACACAGGGATGAGCTGAGCTAGTGTAGAGTAGTGAGGCAGCACATAGGGATGAGCTGAGCAACAGTAGAGTAGTGAGACAGCGCAAAGAAATGAGCTGAGCTACTGTAGAGTAGTGAGGGAGCACACAGGGATGAGCTGAGCTACAGTAGAGTTGCGAGGCAGCTCACATTGATGAGCTGAGCTACTGTAGAGTAGTGAGGCAGCACACAGAGATGAGTTGAGCTACTGTAGAGTAGTGAGGCAGCGCACAGGTATGAGCTGAGCTACTGTAGAGTAGTGAGGCAGCACACAGGGATGAGTTGAGCTAATGTAGAATAGTGAGGCAGCACACAGGAATGAGCTGAGCTACTGTAGATTAGTGAGGCAGCACACAGGGATGAGCTGAGCAACTGTAGAGTTGTGAGGCAGCACACAGGGATGAGCTGAGCTACTGTAGAGTAGTGAGGCAACATACAGGAATAAGCTTAGCTACTGTAGAGTAGTGAGGCAGCACATAGAGATAAGCTTAGCTTCTGTTCAGCTACTGTTGAGTAGCTTCTGATGAGGCAGCACACAGGGATGAGCTGAGCTACTGTAGAGTAGTGAGGGAGCACACAGGGATGAGCTGAGCTAGAGTAGAGTAGTGAGGCAGTGCACAGGGATGAGCTGAGCTACTGTAGAGAAGTGAGGGAGCACACAGAGGTGAGCTTAGCTACGGTAGAGTAGTGAGACAGCACACAGTGATGAGCTGAGCTACTGTAGAATAGTGAGGCAGCGCACAGGGATGAGCTGAGCTACTGTAGAGTAGTGAGGCAGCACACAGTGATGAGCTGAGCTACTGTAGAGTAGTGAGGCAGCACACAGAGATGAGCTGAGCTACTGTAGAGTAGTGAGGGATCACACATGGATGAGCTGAGCTACTGTAGAGTAGTGAGGCAGTGCACAGGGATGAGCTGAGCTACTGTAGAGTAGTGAGGCAGCACATAGGGATGAGCTGAGCTACTGTAGATTAGTGAGGCAGTGCACAGGCATTAGCTGAGCTACTGTAGAATTGTGAGGCAGCGCACAGGGATGAGCTGAGCTACCGTACAATAATGAGGCAACACACAGGGATGAGCTGAGCTACTGTAGAGTAGTGAGGCAGCGCACAGGGAAGAGCTGAGCTACTGTAGAGTAGTGAGGGAGCACACAGGAATGAGTTAAGCTACTGTAGAGTAGTGAGGCAGCGCACAGGGATGAACTGAGCTACTGTAGAGTAGAGAGGCAGCACACAGAGATAAGCTGAGCTACTGTAGAGTAGTGAGGCAGTACAAAGAGATGAGCTGAGCTACTGTAGAGTAGTGAGCCAGCACACAGGGATAAGCTGAGCTATGGTAGAGTAGTGAGGCAGCCCACAGGGATAAGCTGAGCTACTGTAGAGTAGTGAAGCAGCACACAGAGATGAGCTGAGCTACTGTAGAGTAGTGAGGGAGCACACAGGGATAAGCTTAGCTAATGTAGAGTAGTGAGGCAGCATACAGGGATGAGCTGAGCTACTGTAGAGTAGTGAGGCAGCACACTGAGATGAGCTGAGCTACTGCAGAGTAGTGAGGATTCACACGGAGATGAGTTGAGCTACTGTAGAGCAGTGAGGCAGCACACAGGGATGAGCTGAGCTACTGTAGAGTAGTGAGGCAGCGCACAGGGATTAACTGAGCTACTGTAGAATAGTGAGGCAGTGCACAGGGATGAGCTGAGCTACTGTAGAATAATGAGGCAGCACACAGGGATGAGCTGAGCTTCTGTAGAGTAGTGAGGCAGCGCACAGGGATAAGCTGAGCTTCTGTAGAATAGTGAGGCAGCACATAGAGATAAGCTTAGCTGCTGTAGGGTAGTAAGGCAGCACACAGGGATAAGCTGAGCTACTGTAGAGTAGTTAGGCAGAGCACAGGGGTGAGCTAAGCTACTGCAGAGTAGTGAGGGAGCACACAGGGATGAGCTGAGCTACAGTAGAGTAGTGAGGCAGCGCACAGGGATGAGCTGAGCTACTGTAGAGTAGTGAGGCAGCCACAGGGATGAGCTGAGCTACTGTAGAGTAGTGAGGCAGCACACAAGGATGAGTTGAGCTAACGTAGAGTAGTGAGGCAGCACACAGGAATGAGCTGAGCTACTGTAGAGTAGTGAGCAGCACACAGGGATGAGCAAAACAACTGTAGAGTTGTGAGGCAGCACAAAGGGATGAGCTGAGCTACTGTAGAGTAGTGAGGCAGCACAAAGGGATAAGCTGAGCCACTGTAGAGTAGTAAGGCAGCATACAGGGATGAGCTTAGTTACTGTAGAGTAGTGAGGCAGCATACAGGGATAAGCTGAGCTACTGTAGAGTAGTGAGGCAGCACATAGAGATAAGCTTAGCTTCTGTTGAGCTACTGTTGAGTAGCTTCTGTTGAGGCAGCACACAAGGATGAGCTGAGCTACTGTAGAGTAGCGAGGCAGCACACGGAGATGAGCTGAGCTACTGTAGAGTAGTGAGACAGTGCACAGGGATGAGCTGAGCTGCTGTAGAGTAGTGAGGCAGCACATAGATGAGCTGAGCTACTGTAGAGTTGTGAGGCAGCACACAGTGATGAGCTCAGCTACTGTAGAGTAGTGAGGCAACACATAGAGACTAGCTAAGCTCCTGTAGATTAGTTAAGGAGCACACATGGATGAGCTGAGCTACTGTAGTTTAGTGAGGCAGCGCACAGGGATGAGCTGAGCTTCTGTAGAGTAGTTAGGCAGCACACAGAGATGAGCTGAGCTACTGTAGAGTAGTGAGGCAACACACAGGGATGTGCTGAGCTTCTGTAGAATAGTGAGGCAGCACAGAGGGATGAGCTGAGCTACTGTAGAGTAGTGAGGCAGTGCACAGGGATGAGCTGAGCTACTGTAGAGTAGTGAGGCAGCACACAGAGATGAGCTGAGCTGCTGTAGAGTAGTGAGGCATCACACAGGGATGAACTGAGCTACTGTAGAGTAGTGAGGCAGCACACAGATGAGCTGAGCTACTGTAGAGTAGTGAGGCAGCACACAGAGATGAGCTGAGCTATTGTAGAGTAGTGAGGGAGCACACAGAGATGAGCTGAGCTACTGTAGAGTAGTGAGGCAACGCACAGGGATGAGCTGAGTTACTGTAGAGTAGTGAGGCAGCGCACAGGGATGAGCTGAGTTACTGTAGAGTAGTGAGGCAGCACACAGGGATGAGCTGAGTTACTGTAGAGTAGTGAGGCAGCGCACAGGGATGAGCTGAGCTAATGTAAAATAGTGAGGCAGCACACAGGGATGAGCTGAGCTACTGTAAAGTAGTGAGGCAGCGCACAGGGATGTGCTGAATTACTGTAGAATAGTGAGGTAGCACACTGTTATAAGCTGAGCTACTGTAGAGTAGTGAGGCAGCACATAGAGATAGGCTTAGCTGCTGTAGAGTAGTGAGGCAGCACACAGGTATGAGCTGAGCTACTGTAGAGTAGTGAGGTAGTGCACAGGGATGAGCTGAGCTACTGTAGAGTAGTTAGGCAGCACACAGGGATGAACGGAGCTACTGTAGAGTAGTGAGGGAGCACACATGGATGAGTTGAGTTTCTGTAGAGTAGTGAGGCTGTGCACAGGGATGAGCTGAGCTACTGTAGAGTAGTAAGGCAGCACACAGGGATGAGTTGAGCTACTGTAGAGTAGTTAGGCAGCACACAGGAATGAACTGAGCTATAGTACAGTAGTGAGGCAGCACACAGGGATGAGTTGAGCAACTGTAGAGTTGTGAGGCAGCACACAGGGATGAGCTGAGCTATTGTAGAGTAGTGAGGCAGCACACAGGGATGAGCTGAGCTACTGTAGAGTAGTGAGGCAGCACACAAGGATGAGCTCACCTACTGTAGAGTAGTGAGACAGCACACAGGGATGAGCTGAGCTACTGTAGAGTAGTGAGGCAGCACACAGGGATGAGCTTAGCTATTGTAGAGTAGTGTAGGTTCGTCCTTCTCTCGCTGTCCAAATGCAAATGTACTCTGAGATTCACCATGACATCACAACATAAACGGAACGCTTGTATGTACTTAACCCATTATATATAGGATGAAAACCTTCCTAACGCCCTTAAGCACTTTCTCCTTTTTTTGACTAATGTGACGGTAAAGCGTTAGTGTTCGGCTGTTTCAAAAGCTGGGGGCAGGGCCTCGTCACATAACAAAAAAAAAAGAGAAGATTGTCCTTTTGTCTGTGGTAAGGTAATGGGAAGACACACAAAACACAAAGTATAAACAATGAAATTTTAATTACTCTAGAAAACAAGATATGAATAAAGACAATCTCGTAAAATTCAAAACAAGTCAACAAAGAAAACAACATGAATAATTACTGGCAATGAAATATTTACTCTAAGACAATAAAGTGCAAGTTAAATAAATCAAATAAGTGAGGTGCTGAGAATACTGGCTTCAAGCTGCCACCTCCCTTAGTACATGACAGCCAGGGCTTTGTCTACTATAGAGAGATGTCAACTCCAAGGAGCACAGGGATATTCTGAGGAGACGGCGTGCTGCTGGCCCAGACGTCGACTCATGTAGTGGCGTGAGTGCAGGTGCGGCGACACACCAACCAATCAGCAACAGGCAGGCGGAGAATGAGTAGTTTGCTGGTTTGACGGCGGGAGGAAGCCGGTGTGTCTGGTTGTGCAAGGTTACGCTTTGCTTCCTGGGCAAAACGTTTAGCGATACTGGTGGACGTATCTTCAATATAGTATCTTGTACTTGAATGACGTAAATGTGTAGGGAAGAGCAGGCTCAATCTCTCTTGAAAGAGTTTATCGTCACACTAATTATATTCAAATATATATTATGGACTGTAAAGCTCCATCCAGGAAATTATTTTTGAAACAATACTATATATGCTGGCACACTTTGAACAATATAGAATTTTTTTATAATTGAATAGTATTTAACAGGTGTGTATATAATTGTATTCATGATATTTTGTTCAACTGTCTTAGATATGTATGTGTGTGAAACTAAACAAGATAAGCAAAAATTTGCATTTCAGTTTAATGAAAAACAATAATAGCTCTCTCTCTCTTAGCCTTGTTACTAGTTCATTAACTTTTATACCTATTAATTAGATCTACACTATGCTAATTACATCATAAACTACAGATATATCACTGGGGGTACTAGGCCCATCTTGGTCGTTGAGGTAAAGTCTGCTGTGTCGTACGACTCTCAACCACTTTCTCGTTCGGAGCCTCAACGGTCCGAAGGCAAGCTGCGGACCAGGACCAACCTTTGGACCGGGACCAGGAGAGCGTCCCCGTCCTATTTACCATCCCGAACACAATCCCAGCAACTCTCAAGTGAGAATGTGCCCCATCACTACCAGACACCAGAGGAGCAACTCTCACAAGACAGCCTTCTTCTCCAGGGTCTGTGGGGGGACTCGAGGACCACCTGCAGGGGTCTCGTTCTCGACTTCACTTCCAACAACAACAACACTCACCTTGCCCTCAGGTACTCTGATTTAAGAACTAAGATAAATATTTTTCTTTCCATCAAATTTCATTTGTAAAAAATAGTTATTTTTCGTTTAACTACCAACACTTATTTATATCCAGAGCATCATCATACAATCTTGCCCCAAACATCCGGGATGAATGGTCGCCATGTGGTCTTTTATGTCAATATTTTCGTATTTCTATTTTGAGGCTACTAATCCTTTGGAAGAAACACTTAACATGGGAAATACAAACACTGTGTTGTTGTATTGCATGACTACTCAACATATTTCTCTTGCAGTTGGCACAGTGGCCTCCTTACTAGAGCCTCAGATATTAACACCAAGTAGAGCATCCAGCACTTCCACTAACACGATAACATCATTTATATATGCCAACATCCAGGGTATAAGAACACGCAAATCCAACAAAGTTCACTTTATAGATGGTCTCCTTCATGAGGCAAATGCAGTGTTTGCAGCCCTAACGGAAATTCACACAAAAGACTACCATGATGGTGAAATATGGATCTCAGAGTACAATCTTTTCAGATGTGATAGGAAACACCGGCTTGAGGGTGGGGTCAGCCTCTACATCAAAGACACACTCATCTGTACTGAGCTGCTAAACACCTCAAATTATATAGTGGAAGTGCTGATAATCAAAATTGAGATCCTAAATGTAGTTATTGTCCTTGTATATAAGTCACCAGAGGCAAACCCTCAGCAGTTTAAAGACCAACTAATGAAAATAGAACACTGCTTGGAAAATCTCGCAAATCCAGCTCCGAACATCATCCTGCTTGAGGACTTCAACCTACGGCACCTGAAATGGAAGCACCTGGCTAATACAGTAATATCAGAAAGAATACCAGGAAGTAGCCTAAATGAACAGGCACATGCAAATGACCTGCTACGGATGTGCGACAGGTTTGCTTTAAACCAGTAAATAGTAGAACCAACTAGGAAGGAGAACATGCTGGACCTCATTTTCACTAATAATGATGATTTGATCGGGAACATATTGATTACAAATACATGTTACTCAAATCACAACTTAATTGAAGTTCTGACAACCATGGGGATTAGACCTTCAAAACCCGTCCAGATTCCCGGTGGAGGAGATTTCAGCAAATTCAACTTCAATAATATTCAGATAAACTGGGAGCAAATAAACCAGGAATTCACAGAAATAAACTGGGAAGAACAGCTAGAAAATGCAAACCTAAACCAGTGCCTGGAAAAAATAAGCTCAGTAGCACTAGAAATATGTTCAAACCGCATACCAATAAGAAAAAAGAGAAAGAGATGCAGATTGGAACTGGAACGTCGTTCCCTCTATAGGCGAAGAAAACGAATCGCGGAACAACTTGAGAGTCGCACCCTATCTCAAGAACGGCGAAGGTTAGGTAGAGAAATAGAAACAATTGAACTCAAGCTACAAGAATCATACAAAACCCAGGAGAGGCAAAGAGAGGAAAAGGCCATCAGTGAAATAGAGAAAAATCCGAAATATTTTTTCTCCTATGCAAAATCAAGATAAAAAACACATCTATTATCGGGCCCCAGCGATAGGGAGATGGAACTTTCACCGATGACACCAAAGAAATGAGCGAGTTACTGAGGAAGCAGTACGACTCTGTTTTCAGCGAGCCATTAAACGTACTAAAGATTGATAGCCCAAAAAAATTTTCATGGATATCATACCAACATCAAATCATATATCAGACGTCACCCTATCCCCACTGGATTTTGAAGAAGCCATAAACAGTATGCCTATGCACTCAGCACCAGGCCTGGATTCTTGGAACTCCACATTCATCAAGAACTGTAAAAAATATCGCAGGCCCTTCACATTTTGTGGAGACAAATCCTAGATACTGGCGTTATTCCTGACATACTAAAAACAGCAGAGATAGCACCACTCCATAAAGGAGGAAATAAGGCAGAGGCAAAAAATTACAGACCGATATCACTAACATCGCACTTCATAAAAAAATTTGAGAGAGTGCTAAGAAATAAGATCACAAAATACATGGAGTCACAGCAGCTCCATAACCCCGGACAACATGGTTTCAGAACAGGGCGCTCTTGCTTGTTGCAGTTGCTGGACCACTATGATATGGCATTAGATGCTATGGAAGACAAACAAAACGCTGGTATAAGTTACACAGATTTCGCGAAAGCTTTTGATAAATGTGACCGTGGTGTTATTGCACATAAAATGCGTTCAACAGGAATTACCGGAAAAATAGGCAGATGGATCTACAATTTCCTGACTAACAGAACCCAATTTGTAATAGTCAACAAAATAAAATCCAGCCCATCAACCGTCAAGAGCTCAGTTCCCCAGGGTACTGTGCTTCCTCCAGTACTTTTTCTCATCCTCATATCGGACATAAACAAGAACACAACCTATAGCACTGTATCATCCTTTGCAGATGACACTAGGATCTTCATGAGAGTAGGCAACATAGAGGACACGGCAAACCTCCAATCAGATGTAGATCAGGTCTTTCTATTGGCTTTCTATATGGTGTTTAACGAAGATAAGTTCCAGCTCATGCGCTACGGAAAAAATGAAAATATAAAAACGGAAACCACGTACAAAACTCAGGCAGATCATAACATAGAACGAAAAGGCAATGTAAAGGATCTGGGTGTACTCATGTCGGAAGACCTTACCTTTAAAGAACACAATAAAGTAGCCGTCACAACTGCAAGAAAAATGACAGGTTGGATAACAAGAACTATTCACACTAAGAGATGATATACCGATGATGATAATTTTCAAAACGTTTGTGTTCTCTAGAATGGAGTACTGCTGCACAATGACAGCCCTTTTCAAAGCTGGAGAAATTGCTGACCTGGAGAGCGTGCAGAGATCCTTTACTGCTAGAATCCACTCAGTAAAACATCTAAATTACTGGGACCGACTAAAGAGCCTAAATCTGTATTCCCTTGAGCGCAGGCGGGAGAGATACATAATAATTTACACGTAGATAATAATTGAGGGGCTTGTCCCAAAACTGCACAAAGAAATAACATCACATGAGACCAGAAGACATGGCAGGATGTGCAAAATACCCCAGTTGAATAGCAGAGGTACAACAGGTACTCTGAGAGATAACTCTATCAACATCAGAGCCCCGAGACTGTTCAACACGCTTTCACTACTCATAAGGGGCATAACTGGCAGACCCCTCACAGTGTTCAGGAGAGAACTGGATAAACACCTCCAAAGGATAGCTGATCAATCAGGCTGTGACTCATACGTCAGTCTGCGAGCAGCCGCGTCCAACAGCTTGGTTGATCAGTCCAGCAACCAGGAGGGGACGCTAAGCCCCGGAAGCACCTCAAGGTAACCTAAAGGTAGGTAAGGCACTCTGAGGAGGCTCACAGTGTCGGAAAATCCGACACCATTTAATAATCATACAGATAATAGCTGTATTGTATAAACAAGTTACCCATAGAAAACGTAACTTGTAGTGGAATTACCGTCTAAAGAAAACGGGATATCATCACCACATACTATTATAAATCACCACCTATTCTGGTGGGAATTATTCTTAAATACATTAGTCTTTGGACTTTACCATCATAAAAACGTCTTATATAAATTAACTTAATTATCAATATTAAAGTAGAGTAAATGTGACCCTTCTATCACCTTTGGACATCTGGACAATGTAAGCCAGGCGTCAGGGGGAAGGAGGGCAGCCATTGTTGTGTCACCTCCGAGACGTGTGGAGCAAATTCGGCTCCTATCATTCTGGACAATGTCAGCCAGTAACGTCAATAGTATGGAGTGTTAAACAGCCATTGTTTATATTGAGACCAGAGGCTCACACGGGAGCAAATTCGGCTCCTGTTAAATTTACTTGGACGTAGTGTTATGGAAACCAAAGGTGTACCATTGTCAACACGCTGTCTACAAATTCAAGTTAAGTGTCTATCCGAAACCCGTTTATCATTCATTTATGGCCATTAATGTCAGGATATAGGGTGATCCGGTTAGATCGCGAAATCGCCTCAAACTAAAGGTAATTAAGCCAGGTCTTCATGTTCCATGTACTGTATAGTGTTTTCTCTGATATAGCTTGTCATATATAGGATTCTGGCTTCACAGCTAGCGCACTTTTGACAGGTCAAGACGAGGAAGGAAGATTTGTGCACCAGTTACTGGGTGATATGGAAGCTACCTCAAAGAGGATAATTTGGTGTCTACACCCTAGTTATACCTGGTGGACTAACCTGCTGTACTATAAGATAAGGAACCTCATCAATGTATGTAGCTATTACTGTAGTTTGATTGGCTGTATATATTAATTTAATAAACCCCCCTAATGTGTAGAGGATCGATTTGTGAGATTAAGAGATTATTGCAGAAATACAGTCCACTTATCATTATACAAATTGCTATCGAAGTATATAAATTAACGTAAATATAAATTCATATAAATTAAATAAATATAAATCTCACAGGTCGGTTCCCGAATTATTTGGTCCTTCGAAACCGAATTATTTGGACCTTCGGAACCGGAATATTCGGTCCTTTGAACCCACATTTGGTCATCTTAGTACCGGATGAACCAGTTAACCAGTGGATTCATTAAATATACTAGTGCAGTGTTATTTAAACAAGGCCAGCCAGTCAAAGACGGAAGCGTAGCCTCGAGGGAGCTCAGGAGCCTCCCTCAGTTCAGATCAGCCTTAGTCAGCGGTTTCATGCACACCCACAGATTTGGTGGCGTGTTATTCTGTGAAATGACAGCGCTAATATAGAAGCCAGCCAAATTAGTGACTGTGTCGCGAGATTGTTCACGGATTTCGTGGTGTTACATTTCGCGAGAGATTATCTACGAATTTTGTGGACTTTATTTCGCGAGGTCACTAATAATATTTAATACTTCTAGACAATATTAGAAGTTTCATAGAAGCTAATTAAGAGGCTATTATCAATAATTGTGTATATTATTTCTCCAAAATAGAGAATTATTTAATATATATTGCACTAGTGATCACAGTATAATATTTACTAATTGCCAACCCACAACAGGGTAGGATAAAACCATTGACTAGTTGAACTATTATCGTTCATCCTAGTCCCATTATTACCATAGTCAGTTGTACTATATTGATCAACCTAATACCATTAATGAATGGTCCAGACCCTATTTTGGGTGTAATTTTTAACAACTCGAGTTGAGTTGTGTATATAATAATTTACTTATGATCATTACACCTTTGAGTGATTAATTAGTGTCTATTCCATCCTAGGGTGATATAGAAGAGCTAACCTAAAGGTACTTCCAGTGACACTGGTTTATCACTCAAATCATTAGTGTGTATGATTGTATATATATAATGTGTATTAATTTTAAGTGCTAACCTCTAGTAGAGGTAGGATTATTGCCTAGTGAGTTCTGAATTGACCCTAGGCTACCATCAGTACTTGTTCAGTATTATGAGCAGCCCAAGTACAAGTCCCACAAGGCTTCACCAACTAGCCAGTATGGATAATGCAGGGAGAATGAAAAGAACCCTTGCAGGTCTTAAAGGCCACTTAACAAGACAGATCAAGAAATGTGAAGATTTGTCACAACAATCTCAAGTTGATTATGCTGACCTGGAAAGCTATTATCAAGCAGCTGCAGGTAAATTTGAGCAAATCAAATGGCTGTCCTTGTGGGGACAGACTACTACCATCAATTCATTGGTAGCCCTACTAAATATCAGGGCATAACCATGTTAAACTCTGCAGGAGGTAAATTACTCTCAGGCCCAGTATCAAGCCTGAGGAGACCTATGCCTGCAGATAAACAATACCAGTAGAAACCTAAATTTGTCAGCTGATTATATTTCTCCAGTAGCATTATACTAAGGAGATTACAGCTGACTATACCAACAGAGGTTGATGTTAGTATCATCATTTAAAGCTGGAGATGAGTTCATGAGGCCTCAGTGGCAAATCAGTGAACAGTAGCCTAAAACAGCTACAAGTCACTGTGACCAATGTCACTGAACCCACTGCAGTCTCAGAACCATACTTTACTTTAATGATGAGCTATTCAATCTTCTGAATCAATTAATTAAATTAAACCCCAGTAAATCTGATGACTGATTTGATACATTTATTATTTAATCAAGATGTATTCCATGGGCCTCAGTGTTTATATATCAGTGACCAGTTACCTGAAGAATCTTCAAGTTATATCTAATGTCACTGATCTCACTGCAGTCCCTGAATCATACTTGACTGTAGTACTTGATCACATTCAGTCTTCTGGGTTAAATAATATGTAATTAGGCTTGAATATTAGCCTTTCAAGAGTTGACAGGGAAATGAAATCGCATTAGACTTCTAACCCCTGCAACTCTAGTACGGGACATCCGTCCTGTACGAACAGACACACAAATGTGTGATTACTAACTACTAACATCAAATTAATCTAATAATTCGAAGGAGGAGTATCGGTGTTCGTCTGTTCTATATAGGACTTCGACCCGTGAGCAGCCCCCTGGGGAATTATGTCGGAAAATCCGACACCATTTAATAATCATACAGATAATAGCTGTATTGTATAAACAAGTTACCCATAGAAAACGTAACTTGTAGTGGAATTACCGTCTAAAGAAAACGGGATATCATCACCACATACTATTATAAATCACCACCTATTCTGGTGGGAATTATTCTTAAATACATTAGTCTTTGGACTTTACCATCATAAAAACGTCTTATATAAATTAACTTAATTATCAATATTAAAGTAGAGTAAATGTGACCCTTCTATCACCTTTGGACATCTGGACAATGTAAGCCAGGCGTCAGGGGGAAGGAGGGCAGCCATTGTTGTGTCACCTCCGAGACGTGTGGAGCAAATTCGGCTCCTATCATTCTGGACAATGTCGGCCAGTAACGTCAATAGTATGGAGTGTTAAACAGCCATTGTTTATATTGAGACCAGAGGCTCACACGGGAGCAAATTCGGCTCCTGTTAAATTTACTTGGACGTAGTATTATGGAAACCAAAGGTGTACCATTGTCAACACGCTGTCTACAAATTCAAGTTAAGTGTCTATCCGAAACCCGTTTATCATTCATTTATGGCCATTAATGTCAGGATATAGGGTGACCCGGTTAGATCGCGAAATCGCCTCAAACTAAAGGTAATTAAGCCAGGTCTTCATGTTCCATGTACTGTATAGTGTTTTCTCTGATATAGCTTGTCATATATAGGATTCTGGCTTCACAGCTAGCGCACTTTTGACAGGTCAAGACGAGGAAGGAAGATTTGTGCACCAGTTACTGGGTGATATGGAAGCTACCTCAAAGAGGATAATTTGGTGTCTACACCCTAGTTATACCTGGTGGACTAACCTGCTGTACTATAAGATAAGGAACCTCATCAATGTATGTAGCTATTACTGTAGTTTGATTGGCTGTATATATTAATTTAATAAACCCCCCTAATGTGTAGAGGATCGATTTGTGAGATTAAGAGATTATTGCAGAAATACAGTCCACTTATCATTATACAAATTGCTATCGAAGTATATAAATTAACGTAAATATAAATTCATATAAATTAAATAAATATAAATCTCACAGGTCGGTTCCCACACACAGAATTGCCAGGGAAAAGTATAATAATCCAGATATTATGCAACATATTGTAGACGTCCTTTAAATATTACCTGTGTCAGGAATTTTTATTTACTTTTTTTTTTATATCTATAAGATATAAATATTTATACCTATAAGATATAAATATTTACATTTATAAGATATAAATATTTATATCTATAAGATATAAATATAAATAAACCTATTTTTATAGGTTAGGTTATAAACCTAACCTATAAAAATAGGTTAGGTTAGATTAGGTAGGGTTGGTTAGGTTCGGTCATATATGTACGTTAATTTTAACTCCAATAAAAAAAAATTGCCCTCATACATAATGAAATGGGTATCTTTATCATTTCACAAGAAAAAAACTAGAGAAAATATATTAATTTAGGAAAACTTGGCTTATTAGGCAAATCGGGCCTTGCATAGTAGGCTGAGAAGTGCATTCTGGCTACTAGGTACGACATATATATATATATATATGTCGTACCTAGTAGCCAGAACGCACTTCTCAGCCTACTATGCAAGGCCCGATTTGCCTAATAAGCCAAGTTTTCCTGAATTAATATATTTTCTCAATTTTTTTTCTTATGAAATGATAAAGCTACCCATTTCATTATAGATGAGGTCAATTTTTTTTTATTGGAGTTAAAATTAACGTAGATATATGACCGAACCTAACCAACCCTACCTAACCTAAACTAACCTATCTTTATAGGTTAGGTTCGGTTAGGTAGCCAAAAAAGTTAGGTTAGGTTAGGTTAGGTTAGGTAGGTTAGGTAGTCGAAAAAACATTAATTCATGAAAACTTGGCTTATTAGGCAAATCGGGCCTTGCATAGTAGGCTGAAAAGTGCGTTCTGGCTACTAGGTACGACATATATATATATATATATATATATATATATATATATATATATATATATATATATATATATATATGTCGTACCTAGTAGCCAGAACTCACTTCTCAGCCTACTATGCATGGCCCGATTTGCCTAATAAGCCTAGTTTTCATGAATTAATGTTTTTTCGACAACCTAACCTACCTAACCTAACCTAACCTAACGTTTTCGGCTACCTAACCTAACCTAAGCTATAAAGATAGGTTAGGTTAGGTTAGGTAGGGTTGGTTAGGTTCGGTCATATATCTACGTTAATTTTAACTCCAATAAAAAAAAATTGACCTCATACATAATGAAATGGGTAGCTTTATCATTTCATAAGAAAAAAATTAGAGAAAATATATTAATTCAGTAAAACTTGGCTTATTAGGCAAATCGGGCCTCGCATAGTAGGCTGAGAAGTGAGTTCTGGCTACTAGGTACGACATATATATATATATATATATATATATATATATATATATATATATATAAATATGTCGTACCTAGTAGCCAGAACGCACTTATCAGCATACTATGCAAGGCCTACTATGCTATGCATACTATGCTATGCATATATATATATATATATATATATATACATATGTCGTACCTAGTAGCCAGAACTCACTTTTTGGCCTACTATTCAAGGCCCTATTTGCCTAATAAGCCAAGTCTTCCTGAATTAATATATTTTTTCTATTTTTTTTCTTATGAAATGATAAAGCTACCCATTTCATTATGTATGAGGTCAATTTTTTTTTATTGGTGTTAAAATTAACGTAGATATATGACCGAACCTAACCAACCCTACCTAACCTAACCTAACCTATCTTTATAGGTTAGGTTTGGTTAGGTAGCCGAAAAAGTTAGGTTAGGTTAGGTTAGGTAGGTTAGGTAGTCGAAAAACAATTAATTCATGAAAACTTGGCTTATTAGGCAAATCGGGCCTTGAATAGTAGGCCAAAAAGTGAGTTCTGGCTACTAGGTACGACATATATATATATATATATATATATATATATATATATATATATATATATATTATATATATATATTTTAAATATATATATATTTTTTTTTTTTTTTTTAATGGAAGGGAGTACCACCTCTAGCTGGAAGAAGG
>NC_091181.1:11597965-11735465 GCF_040958095.1 Procambarus clarkii | reverse complement strand
TTTCAAAGCAATTGGGAAGAACTTTCGGAGATTAGTGATTTTGAACCTACGAACATTTACATTTTTATTTATATAGATAAACAACAAATGTTATATATTATGTTAATCTTTACTCATCAAATTATCAAAGAGTAAAATAAGTTGTATTTTCATGTATATTGCTGATGGCTGTAAGGATATGTAGTCTTGAGTTTGTATGATGCAATTAGTGTCATATATATATAGTCAAGGTTTATTTTTTAAATACCCAAAGTCATATATTGATAAAACTTGCCAAATTTTACACAACTCTTTACTTTGAAAATAAAGAAGAATACAAGAATTCTGTTATTTTAAGTTAACTTCAAAGAAATTCCAAAACTACTGAAACCATTTAATATCAATGTAACATATATAAATCTTGATATCATATAAGCACTCATAAAAACAAACCCAGTAGTTGCATGGTTGAGTGCATATGTAATTCTTTGTAGAGATTGTAATAAGTTCTATGTTGGCCAAAATGGTAAATATCGTGTTCATAGAACAAAAGAACACGAATAACATATTAGGACAGGTCAAGAGTCTAATGCAGTGCTTGTTCATTTCAGACATTGTAATGGTTCAATTGTTTTGACTGATTCATTAAAAATTGTGGAGTGTAAACAAGTTTATGAAATAAATTACTGAGTCTTCATTTATAAATAGCAGTGAATTAGATAATATTGATGTATTTCCTTCTTCCGTAGTCCTTCTATTGTTTGGTGGGGATTATTAATCACTGTTAACATTATCTTCATACTTCCCACTTTGACTATTCTAGTATATACGCTGGTTTGTCAGTTCCTGCTGCTATTTGTAGTTTTTCTAAACTCTAGTGTTGCTGTAACATCAGAGTTTCACACCCTCCCCTTTTGTGCTACCTATCTTACCTTATTATTTGATACCCAAGTTGGAAAATTACATTTCCTATAATGCTTGTCAGTTTCGTTTCCGTTATTGTAATCATGTGCAGCTGTACTTCTGCCAATTTTTCCTCTAACCCAGTTTCTTTATTAGCAATTCTATCTGCAATTCTATATTTTCCTTGGATGTTACTCATGACAATTGGGCTGCTTTTGTTTTCCCGGATGAGCATTTGTTCATGTGAATTCATTTCCGTATCTGATAAGGGGAGGGAGTAATGGTGAACCAGTCACTCACGCCCATACGTCTGTGTAAATGCTTCATGTGTGAGTGTGAGGGACGTCGGTGTGGTAGTCTGTGTAAATACCTCATGTGTAATCATGAGGGACGTCGGTGTGGTAGCATAATTGTTCTGGTAGCATTCCATTCCATCTAATAGGTAACATTGACAATGTTAGCACTGACCACCACAATGATTTCATTGATGTAACTAACAAGTATTATACAACATGTTACATATTTCAAAATGATGATGTAGGTATTACAGGCATTTACTTAATGTAGTTACTGATTTATTGCTTTACAAATATGGGTCTTGTAAAGATTTAATATTATTTGCCAATAAAAAGGTTGGTGCAGATGTCTGGACTGTGGAAGCTGCCGGAGACGGTGGTGGTGGCCGTGGGCTGGAGGACGGGAGTGAGGGAGGTGCTCCTCCACCACAGTCTCCGCAACACCCTCCACGCCCTCTACCTCGCTCTCCACCACCACACCTTCCTCACCTGTCCACCACACCCTGCTTCACGCCTTAAGAAGGTCATCAACCAGGAATGTCAGTAAATGCAAGTGCAGACGAGGAGTCATAATAATGTGGCTGAAATATGTTGACCAAACCACACACTAGAAATTGAAGGGACGACGACGTTTCGATCCGTCCTGGACCATTCTCAAGTCGATTGTCACAATCGACTTGAGAATGGTCCAAGATGGGGTGAAACGTCGTCGTCCCTTCACTTTCTAGTGTGTGGTTTGGTCAATCTAAATGCAAGTGTACTGTGGCACTCATGTATAGATGTTCTCACTTATTTATTAAAGTTGAAGTGTTAAATTGTTCACGAACACTTCGGGCCCCATTAAGGCCACTAACAAATACATGCAGATTTCAGGCTCCATCACTGTGCTTACTAGCACTTTTAAGTTTGCATTTTCGCATAATTCAGTAATACAAAAATTTTACGTTTTAAAGCCCAACAGTACATTTGTGTATGGTATACTATTTAGTATGCTAGACTATGCTATTAGTACTGTCAATATTGAAGGATGGACATGTTAATTTATTAAACTGCGTTGAAATCTAGAGTGACTGATATATATTTCCTCGAATTTATCAATATCTAAACTTTTCTGCAATTTGTTCAACAATTTTGCCAAGTTATTTAAGTCTGGTCGCAATTGTTTATTCTATATCATTCTTGCATATTAGTATGAAATATAAAAAAAATTGCATAAACGATTTCCTAACAACAAAAATGTATTAATACATGATCCTCTAATGTTATTATTAAATATTTGATTTTAAATTAACATTTTCAGCATTTGGTTAATATACTGACAAAGTTATGGAAAAAAATATTTCCCCATTTATATGAGCTTTCCTGTTTGTATACAGGGGATAAATTTTTTATCTATTTTTTCAATACTGATAGAAAGCCTAGGTTCTTAACTATATTTGATTCTTATACAAAACAAATCAGGAGACTAAATATTATGTTTTTAGAAAATGCATATATTAGCAATTTAATACTATTGAAGTGCCAGCTATTATTCGTTTCCTATAATAAAACTCCAATAGCCTAAATATTGTTAAGAAATTTGGTTGCAGCATTTTTTAAGGGAAATTTAGACGTAAATTTCTTATATTAGAGAATTAAATATTACATTTTGATTCAAAAGGCCAAAATCTCTATTAGTTTGTATTTGATTTTGTTGTTATTTTGATCCAATATACAGAGCAGCATGTCCTACAATTTCATTCTCTCAAATTTTGCACAGAAATTCATTTGATAGACATTAAACTCCAGACTTGGAAAATTAAACACTCAATATTCTCACGGACTTGTTTCCGGTCCAGGTCATGGATTTTGTTGTTTATATAGATTTATACATAAATCTTAAAACGCTTATATATAAGATTTATATATAAACGCTTGACTGCACTAGGAGAAGTAAAGTATTGGATAAAAAAATGTTACCTGCTTTACTAGCATCCTACATCATTAAGGTTTTTGAGAAAGTAAAAAGAAAACATTGAAGAAGAAATGAAGATGGAATATACACAGATGTTTCCAAACTATTTGATAAATGCAACAATGGAGTAATAGCCCATAAAATTCAAGGTAGGGGAATAACAAATAGGGAAGAGACGTGGGTTTTAAATATTCTAACATAGAGATTGCAAAAATTGATGGTAAATTAGACAACCTGGAGCCATAATAATATAAGCTGGGTCCCACAATGATGAGGATCAAGTTTCTTATCATCTTTTCCATAAATAAATTCAATAAAAGAGGACAGCGCAAAATTGTATTAGATGATAACAAGGTTTTCCACCGAGCAAAATATATTACCATCAACTGTGATAAATTCCAATTAATTCTGAATGCAAACACTGAAATCATAAAATGAGAACCAGATACATAATTTCTCATATCTCCTGATAGAAAAAATTAATAAATCAAGGATTTTAGACTAATGAATTGAGAAGAGCTATGATATAAAGAGCACAACACTACAAACAGGGCAACGGCCAAAGAATATGAAAGAGTGGATACTGAGAACATGGAAACAAGGAAGGCCGCTACTGTTAGTACTCCATATATCAGTCCTTGTGTCTCATATGAAATATTGTTCGATATTCACATCCCTTTAAGGAAGGCGAGGTAGCAGTTCGAAAACAAACAGAGACCATTGCTTCATGAATACAATTAGTGAAATACTTAACCTACTGCCTAAAATCATTCAAAATTTAACTCACTGAAACAGACACAAGAGAGATAATTTATAAACTAGATATGGAAAATATTGAAGGGATCACCTCCCAAACCTTGCTACATAGCCTTCCCGGTTTGGTGCCTTCTATTGATAATTACTTACTTACCTCCCAAACCTGCACAACGAAATTATAATATACTTCAATTAGACATATTGTAATAACTGTAAAATAAATTAAATGAAACTCGAGGTATCGTAGTCATTGTGGGAAATTTTTACCCACCATATCTAATTATCATCTAAGAAATGTATAATTTCTGTATCATATCAAAATCATATCTAAAATCATATCAGAATCATTATAGATTCATTATACAGTTTGATCCTAGAAGATAATGCCACTTGGATCCCGTACGCATAGGGCCCTATAGATGCCTACGTGATTTTGTGCATGATCTCTTATGGATCCAGAAACTTCTAGAAGGATTTTATAATTAAAAAATTATTGGAACATTGATTCGATATCTGGTAGGGATAAAAATCGAATCCTTAATAAGAATCAGTGGTACTATCAAGTACTACTTATAATCTTTATATCCTATATCAAATTATATTATAATTACATCTTATCTCAATCATAAGTCTAGACTGTAAAAATAATCAATCAATATTCATAGAAGACTTCTGTGCTCGGGGAGCATGGGAAGGGATCTGGGGCAGAAGCGTCCACGAGAGCCGAGGAGGACCACACGTTTGTTGACAACTGTGAACACGTGTGACGGATCCTTAGCGAACATTACCAGCTCAAGGACACCTTATCTAATATCTTTATCACCAGTGAACACTCTCTAGAATTGGGGGAGTACCTGGACAATTTCTACAAGGAAAATCCTAGAACATTTATATAAAATAGGAGTGTATAGTGGAGCTCATAGTGACACGGTTTCCACCACCTTCATTCCTAATCTTCAGCAACTATCATTCTTCTGCAACTGCAGGGACAATCACGTAGCAACGCTACCAGTACATCATACAGCAACGCTGTGACAAAATATCGTGCCTAAACTCAACAAGAGAGAGTTAATCAGTCTGGCTCCTTGTCAGACAGGCACCCCGACTGGCAGAGAAGTATATTGAAGGTTATTTGGTATATGATTGGCCAATTGTATGCTTGTGTGACTTTAATATCCTATAAATCTGTCTGTTGGTTAAAAAGCGAGGCTAAGCCTCACATTTCAATAAGTTTATTAATATTGTAGATGAGCAGCAAGTCCTTGTCCAGGCACTAAACCTCATGAGTGTCCAGTTGTCAGGAAAAGATTCAGTCGCAATGCTTAAATAAAGTCTCATGAGTGTCCATTGTGTGGAAAAAGATTCAGTCAAGCTGACTACATAATCATATAAATTGAATATGTCTGCATATATATTTGAATATATAAATAAAGTTAACAATTGCTTGCTTAGTTAATTTATAAGTTATCATACAAGTTCATTTAATTGAATAATATCTAGTACTTACTTAAGTGCTTAGACTACATTTAAAGTCATTTATTATACCTTTGCAATTTAATTTGTTTATAGTATAAGAAGCTATTGGCTGTTAGTTATGGTGCTAGGTTAGACAATGTATGTTTAAATCTCTGATTTAAACAGAGCCAGTGTTCAGTCATATAACTGAATTTATCAAATCTTATCCTTGTATAATATACAAGCTGATGTGAGATCCCTGTCTACAGGTGGACTGGAACTTCTATCAACTAATCCATTCATCCCACCTGTCCCTTACAGCCCACAATCTATCATTAGGAAAAGAGGAGCTAGGATTTACGTCCCTAGCTAGAGATTCTTGGAATTAATTTGCAGACAGTAATTTTTTAATTTATTCAGTCCAAGTCTCTAGTAGTCTCCTCTTATATCAATCCCAGCAGGTTTTTCCCACAGTCATGATCCAAGAACACGCACTAAACAACAGAGGTCCTCGACACTTAACTATACTCTCTCACAGGTGTAGGAGATATCGCTGGAACGACCAGAAGGAACGTAGAGTTTCTTCTGGAGTTTCCTGATCATTCTGACTGTGAAGGCTGTGTGGTCCTAAAAGAGACAAACAGCATCACTGACCCTTAATGGTCAGAGTTAGACTCAGTTGCATGTCTGCAAGACATTGCAGATATTGCCAGCATTAATTTCCCTTTGTATCAATGGAATTGAATTAGCGTTAGAGAGCCTGGCAAAGCACTAAGAAGTTCATTGGTATTAACGACCCAAAATTCATCGAACGAACCAGTGATTAGACTTACTTTCAGTGGAGGATAATACCTCAGTAGTTGAGGATAATACCTCAGTAGTTGAGGACAATACCTCAGTAGTTGAGGATGATGCCTCAGTAGTTGAGGATGATGCCTCAGTAGTTGAAGATAATGCCTCAGTAGTTGAGGATAATACCTCAGTAGTTGAGGATAATACCTCAGTAGTTGAGGATAATACCTCAGTAGTTGAGGACAATACCTCAGTAGTTGAGGATGATGCCTCAGTAGTTGAAGATAATGCCTCAGTAGTTGAGGATAATACCTCAGTAGTTGAGGATAATACCTCAGTAGTTGAGGATGATGCCTCAGTAGTTGAGGATGATGCCTCAGTAGTTGAGGATAATTCCTCAGTAGTTGAGGATAATACCTCAGTAGTTGAGGATGATGCCTCAGTAGTTGAGGATAATGCCTCAGTAGTTGAGGATGATGCCTCAGTAGTTGAGGATAATACCTCAGTAGTTGAGGATGATGCCTCAGTAGTTGAGGATGATGCCTCAGTAGTTGAGGATAATACCTCAGTAGTTGAGGATAATACCTCAGTAGTTGAGGATGATGCCTCAGTAGTTGAGGATAATGCCTCAGTAGTTGAGGATGATGCCTCAGTAGTTGAGGATGATGCCTCAGTAGTTGAGGATAATGCCTCAGTAGTTGAGGATAATACCTCAGTAGTTGAGGATAATACCTCAGTAGTTGAGGATGATGCCTCAGTAGTTGATGATAAGGCCTCAGTAGTTGAGGATAATGCCTCAGTAGTTGAGGATAATACCTCAGTAGTTCAAGATGATGCCTCAGTAGTTGAGGATAATGCCTCAGTAGTTGAGGATAATACCTCAGTAGTTGAGGATAATGACTCAGTAGTTGAGGATAATACCTCAGTAGTTGAGGATAATACCTCAGTAGTTGAAGATGATGCCTCAGTAGTTGAGGATAATACCTCAGTAGTTGAAGATTATGCCTCAGTAGTTGAGGATAATAACCTCAGTAGTTGAGGATAATGCCTCAGTAGTTGAGGCTAATACCTCAGTAGTTGAGGCTAATACCTCAGTAGTTGAAGATGATGCCTCAGTAGTGGAGGATAATTCCTCAACAGTACTAGACAATGGCAAATGAAAATAAAGCAATCCTGCTAATAATGAAAGCTTTTCATGTTGAGAACTTGTATTAGCTCTTGGTTTTTGCCTTTGTCTTGCTCTCATTATATCACCAATGACAGGTGTGTTTACAACAAGGCATCGCAGGCCAATACACCCACCATGGGCTTATTGGTTTTAAATATGAGGGAAGCATTTCTTGGTATGAATCATTTATTTAAATCATTAGAAGACGTCTGGCTACAGTTAAGTTTCTACCCGATTGGAAATCCAAATGTGATGATTTGATGGTTATCTTGAGGTTATCTTGAGATGATTTCGGGGCTTTTAGTGTCCCCGCGGTCCGGTCTTCGACCAGGCCTCCACCTCCAGGTGGAGACTAACACCCAGGTACCTATTTACTGCTAGGTATCAGGGGCATAGGGTGAAAGAAATTCTGCCCATTGTTTCTCGCCGGCGCCTGGGATCGAACCCAGGACCACAGGATCACAAGTTCAGCGTGCTGTCCGCTCGGCCGACCGGCTCCCATAGTTAAAAGTTAAAAGTTAATGGTAGCTAAAAAGCTAACCTTTAATCCTTGTACTGGTGTTAAACAGATAGTCTGGCACTACCTGTTAAACATCAATTAGTACCAGACAACATTGGCAGATATTTATGTCCTGTTCAGTGTATTTGTAGGTAGTGGAGCCTCCACTTTGAAGGAAATCCATTAGAGCAACAAGATAAGCACGAATGTGATGAGATCCTTTTGAGGGCAAGACGGATTATCTGGAAGATGATTCCTAAAAAAACATTTTCTAGGACGTCTGGAACTTGGAGAGTGACAAGTATCAGTTTAATATGTTGCACTCAGTGTGCCTTGCATACCAATCCAAGGAACTGGTGTAGCTGGTAGAGAGAGAGTACTTACTGTACTGGATGACAAAACACTTGCCACATATACACTTGTATTTAATATTAGTGGGGCAACAAGACAGTCACTGCAATACCGAGGTGGTTGAGTATCATGCCAGCTGTTGAGGTGAAGTCTCTTGAAAGTTATTTTCGTGTTCTGATACTCAGAGAATGTAACATTCTTCCATTCTGGGATTTGCAATCCCCATGGCGAATAAAAACACACGCACCTGGTATTTCGTGAACACTTTGGCCTCTGTTTGTATTTTGCCTTGAGAGGATTTACTAGACGCCCATCCTTAACTGAAGCCTCTGTTCACCCAGCAGTGAATGGGTACCTGGTTGTTAAACGATTTAACGGGTCGTATTCCGCGTAAAATTAGGATTAAGGACTTGCCCAAAACGCTACGCGTGCTAGTGGTTGTACAAGAATGTAAGAACTCTTTTATATATAAATAAATACAAATAAATAAAATAAAACATGGCTACATATATTTTCAGTCATAGGAATGTGTCACATAATATATTATGTAAGGACTTTCCACCATGCCTACGACCAAGCAACTAGCATTAAGCAAGAAAGAGAAAGTTGGACAGACTTCATTTTCTCGGACTGTCAGAAAATTTTTGAAACAGTACCCCATAAGAGGCTGTTGCATAGCTCGGAGAAACAAGCTGGAGTAAGTGGTATGGTGTTCTGATGGATAGGGAGAGTACCTAAACCACAGGAAGCAGAGAGTTACTGTTAGGGGTGAGACCTCAGACTGGCGTGATGTCACCAGTGGAGTCCCGCATGGTTCTGTACTCGGCCCTATTTTCTGTCTGATATACCAACCCATCCTCCTGTTTAGAAAGTACCTATTGTGACAATGGTCAATAGTCACGAATTTTTACTCACTTAGCTCTTAGATAGTTGTATACTTACTACTAAGGATTTTTTTATTAAAAATGAAGCTAAAAACAACTTAAATATTCTTAGGTCTAGTATAGCACAAATATGTACTATATTAGGCCTCGGATATCGTATTTCTGAGGCCTAGGAAGGTTAAGTTAGGTTAGTTTAATTTGTCTTTGCAAAACAAGTGTCGTAATTTTCCGACACTAAATACTAACTCCGAGCATACTAACCAATTGCTGTTATGTTAGGCAAATATTAACACTAACTAACCCTGAATAGCATAGTGAATCATTCAAATAAAATTCAGATTTCATTGTTTCTCTTAGAAAATGGGATGCTTTGCCACATCACCCGATATTTATTAAATCTTAAAAACTATCTGCCAGATGACTATATGATAAAAAAAACACCTCCTCGCATCTCATAGAATATTTACAAACAAAATATTAATAAATGTCTCTCCTGACGAAATAAAACTCGAACCATTTTGGATGCCTCCAAGCAGAGAGGGAGGAGGGAGGAGACTTGCACTAGCGCCGCCGTTAAGTAGACTTGGCCGTGAGACACATTCTACCAATTATCGAAATCCAAGAGTTATTTGGAGTGAAGCTGCAAAGTGACCTCACCAGTTGTTGGGAAGTACATTGTTTTTATTTTGACCTCTTATTAAATATTTCAGGCCTGATAACATTAGTTAATGTCGATACAGTTAAGAGATGCAAAAAGTACCTGAAACAGGAAAGCTGCTTCTCCCATTTATACCATAATATCCAGTGGCATGTCATATCTGTAATAAGGTTGTTGTGGCATCCTTTATGATGTACTATTCCGGCAAGTAACCGGTGACAACTAAAGGCATTGACAACAAATTACTTGGTTCAACACGGAGCTCGCCCTAACGTCATTATTGCTAGACCACGAGGCGATGCGGCTTAATTGATCAGGACATGTTCATGACTTGTTGACCAGGCTGCAGTCTACATAACAGCTAAGCTCTGATCTATATTATAATTAACTTAGTTTGAAATAGTAGACTTACCGTTAGTAATGAATTTGAGCCAATCGATTAATTTTGAGTAGCCTATTACAAACCACCCCCCCCCCCCAGGTTGTAAAGGGAGGTTCTTAGCATGCCAACTATGAACATACAATCCCCTTTAATTACAAAATAAATAAATAATAAATAAACTAGAAATATTTAAATTAATAAATATTTAATAACTCATTAAATAAATAAATAAATTCCTGCTAGGAGATTTTCCCCACAACGAGTAAAAAATAGTTTTCCGGTCTGTCCAACTCAGTAGTGCCGATTTCTATTTTCTAATTTCGTTTAACATCGGTATATATATCCGACAGTCCTCATCGTTACTATAAGTACTACCAAAACAGGAGAATGGGCTGGATATATGTGAATGATCTTCCAGAAGGTATTGAATCATTCCCCTCAATGTTTGTTGATGATGCTAAAATTATGATAAGGATTAAGACAGGACGACACCTAGAGGCTCAGGATGACCTGGACAGACTGAAGGAATGGCCTAACAAATTGCTACTAAACTAAACTCTACTACTACTAAACTCCAACATTAAAAGAGTTTAACTCGAGCGAATGCAAAGTGATGAACACAGGCGTAAGGAGCAGGAGGCCAAACACAAGAGAGCTGGGAGAGGAAATCCTTCAGGTGTTAGGAAGAGAGAAAGATCTGGGCATTGATGTCATACCAGACCTATCCCCTCAGGCCCACATCAAAAGGATAACATCAACGGCGTATGCATGGCTGGCAAACATAAGAACTACCTCCAGAAACTTGTGTAAGGAATCATTCAGAACCTTATATACCCCATATGTCTGACCAACAGTGTATTTTTCGACTCCAGCCTGGAGTCCACATCTAGTCAAACACGAAACGAAGTTAGAAAATGTTCAGAAGTATGCTACCAGGCAAGTTCCCGAGCTGTGAGAAATAAGTTACGAGGAAAGATTACTGGAACTAAACCTCATGACACTAGAATAGATAGGAGAGACATGATCACTATCTATAAAATTCTCAGAGGAATTGACTGGATAGATAAAGATAAACAATTTAACACCGGTGGTATGCAAACAAGGGGACACAGGTAGAAACTGAGTACCCAAATAAGCCACAATGACGTTAGAACAAACTTTTTCATGGTCAGACCAGCTTAACAGATAGAATTTATTAGGCAGTGTTGTAGTGGAAGCAGACGACATACACAGTTTCAAACATAGTTATGATTGAACTAGAGAAGCAAAGGAATCTGTACACCAGTTGATTAACAGTTGAGAGGCAGGGCCAAAGAGCCAAAGCTCAACCCCGCCCCCTCAAGCACAGCCAGGTGCGTACAACTAGTTGAGTACAGTTCCCTAACTATTGGTTAAAGTGAAGGTAAGTCCTCTGAGTTACTTAGGTGTTGTTATAATACTTCATTGCTGAGCTCATTGTGTGCAGCAGAAGAGGCGGTAAAGAGAGACAACAAGTATTTAGGAGAATTTGCATATTCTGAGTTTTACAAATCTGAGAGGAAGAACAGCTTGATTCGTTTGATAATTAAATAGAAAAATGTGTAAATAAATTTTTGCAGTGATCTCTTAATTCCCCACCACAAAACTTATTATTCCAACCCGTATTAACGCGAGCAACACTTAAACTTTAAATATTGACTCCGGGTGTGTAGGTGCTGATGTTGTTGATGAAACAACTTGCACTAGGCAGAAATCATCCAGGAGCTGTGTATAACTGTGAGTCATCACTTCTCTGCTTTCGCGAAATCTTTGACGGAGAACATGATATGATGAATTTTGTAAACACGTTCTCGGCTCGGTTGTCTGTGATGGAGCTACAGGTCTCTACTTCTATAAATGAACTCTAGATTTAACTCCTCGTCATGGCTCACTATTATTAGTATTTATTTGCTATCCAAGATAATCCAGTGGATATATTTACAATTCAATCGAAGACAGTTAGTCCTTGGATATATTTACAATTCAGTCAAAGACATTCAGTCGTCTGGATATATTTACAGTTGTATGATTGTTCTCTCCATGACAGCAGCAACACACTGGGAAGTGCTGGTGTACCGCAGATGTCTGTACTGCAACTCCGGGGAGGCCAGCATCCAGCTGCTCCACAAAGTGACCTCGAACTCTAACATGCTTCCCCGTAAAGATCTCTTCCATGGTAAGCTGTTAACATCCCAAACTATATAATGCTCCGGACTTAAAATTAAGTTCTCAGTGTTGCATTTCGTGGAGGCTGAGAATGCTTCACTAATGCATCAAACCGACAATTTAATAATTCAGTAATGCCTCATATAGAGCTTCAAATGGTTGAATGAAGCTTCACGTTTACCTTCCAGTGCTTCACTGGTGATCAAGACCAGCGGTCGCCAACCTTACAAACGTCACGGACCACTAAATTCTTAATTTTAAATCCTGTGGATCAATAATATGATTTTTTTTGTAAAGATAAATACATTTGTGAAAGAGTGAAGAAAGAACCTCGATTTTATTAATATGAAATGTACCTATTTAATATAACACAAATTATAAATCCGTATTTAATTGAAACAAAATTATAAGTGCTTATTTTATCGTAACAATTATTCTTTAACGGATGTTTAATTGTAACAAAATTTTTAAAGTTAGTTTAATTACTACAAAATAGTTGAAGCTTATTTAAGTACAGTATTACACACATTAGTGTGATATTTGTTCCTGGTTGTTTGAAAGACGTTTATGGATTATTGGCTTAATGATGTTACTGCAAGATGGACAGCCGTATTTATTTCAAGCCGAGACAGGTACCAGGGGTTAATTTCTGTGACAGATGAAAATGTCTTTTGCACAAATATGTTGTTGAAAAATGAATCAAAATTTCCATTGCTTTGTCACTCAGCAATGAATATTCACCTTTTATGGAGAGCCAAATTTGAGATCTTGATAAAGATGATTGGATTTTAGCTTTGAGACTGTCGTCGGATGATATATTGATGAGTCTTTCTCTTACATTCACGCTTAAATTGTTATCTTTAATGTTCGATGCAAATGGATCTATTATTCACATATTGCCATTTCTGGGATATTTTTTCTTTGAGTAATAAAGAGCAAAAGATTCAGGCACTCCCTGAATCGTAACTCTTACTCTTGTTAGCGAATGAGAGTGCAGCACAGTGTCAGTAGCTATGGAACCACTGACTTAAGAGATGGAAGCCGTTAGGCGAGCATGACAACGAGAATCAGTTAGGAGGAGATATTCACTCTCCTGAGCAACTGCACACCTACGATGCTTCAGTTGAGTACCTGTTTTCTCGGGTATGCTTCTGCGATAAGGATCTGACAAACTTACGCTAGCAAGTCGTCTGTCGACAAAATTAACATTATCTTTTTGAAGGCAGAAGTCATGACCTTGTCGATAAATGCTACACAAGGGTATGACGTGGTCCTTGATACTAATTTTCCAACAATGGGGAATTACGCTTGTGTAGCGTAATGAAGTACACCTACCTACCAAATCGTGACGATCCCTTTACGGTTTACAACAACCCACCAACTATGAAATACGAGACCAGCCTCACAGAACAAGGAGGATGTCACTACAGCAAAAAGTCAGGCGGTACATCCACAACAGGAATTACCCTCAGCCCAGAATACTTAGTAACCTACCACGTGAGGAGGACGATGAATGGGAACCTCCTGATCCTTTATACACCTAACAAGAACGAGCTATGAACTAACAAGTCAACATCAGTCACCAATACCTCTACCAACCAGGACAATTTCACTGTATACATCACCTACAAGATCCTAAACCAACAATACATATACAAGTCACCACAGCACTGCTCTACGGATGCAGCACCAAGACTAGAACTCTGTCCTCGCATGGCAACTTCTCTCCTCCTGTTGTGCAACAGCTACAGCTTTCTGTTACTGGCAGCCAGCAATCATTCAATCATTTATAAAAAAAAAATCATCATCACCATCATTTATGACCACAGCCTTGCCCCTTATTAATACACATATCAACTCATATCACTTCATAATCACTCCCCAAGCCAAAGTGGTTAGGCCACTACCCTGTCCATCCCACTCTCCTCCCAACCTCCTAATCCTCCTTCATGTTTTCCTTAATCCTATCCGTGCCTCTTCCATCCCTGCTTGCCAGCTCTTTGGACATTTTCGCTTTGGGGAAACAATGCAATATCTTTATTAATCATAGTGTACAAACCAAAGAAAATGTGACCAGGAAAAAGGATACTGTCAACAACTAGGCATGTTATAGATATCGTGATGTCCTTTAACTTGAGTGGGAGGTTAATTTCCCGCTAACTTATACTTTATTTCCTGAGACACCATTCAAACAAGGTATGGGTGACTTTCTTACTGGAACAGGCTCCTTACTTGCAATATCGGAGCTGAAGGCTGACATTATTGATCTTTGCACCTGAGTCGAAAAAGACTTTTAAAACTCTACCATGGACAATAGCAGATACGAGAGGACCATCACTTGAAACTGTACAGTTTACTACTTGTGACTTATGGTGCCTAGGTTGTTTGTGTCTGGTTTGGGTCAAATTCACTGTGTTTCTGTCAACATCTACAACTGGTCTAGTATTAGTGTCCTCCTCTGTCAAGTGTTCAAATCTATTTTGGGTAGCTACTGAGTACACAGGGAAGGCACTAGGACTGGCTAACTTGAATTGGTTAGAGGTTGGCTTTGGGAGTTTCCCAACGACGTGGAGTGAACATTCTGAGCTCCAGCATTCTGTCACCGAATATTATAATTTGACCGAATAGTATAGCTGAGCTGATTATTGTAGTTTTTGCGAGTTCTGATAATGTTTTGGACGCTGTGCGCCTCGCCAAGACTGACCATGGGAGCTATGAGGTGGGGATGTCCTTTGCTGAGCTCTACAATCTGCACTGTGGTGACCAACTTGTTTATGGTACTTAAAATATGGGAGCCTATAGTTATTAGAATGACGAGGAGACCAAGACAATTTTCTAGGGGGTGATGATCTAGGTGCGGACCTAGATCATCGCCAGGTGGTTGGTCTTTCCACTATGCCAATATGAGGGAGCGGGTGATCGTGATCTCGAGTATCTCGGTAACTAATGAGGAGGAGAATTTGACTGTTGGCTACGACCATTGATGCGGTTCTGCGACCAAGATCCAGTATGAGTATCAGCGGGGTGGCAACAGTTGGCCACTTGCAACAAGCAAGTTATTTTGGGGAGCTAACTTGTCTGCAGCATTATTCATGGTCTCAAACACTTCACCAATTTCGTGCTATCCTAAATTTTGCTGTTCTAGGATAGGTTTAGTGTGTTCTGGGGCAAAATGCATTAAAGTCCCAAATGCTATCATTTTGGCCATTGCCAGTGGGGTCAGTGTTTTGTTTTCATCCACCCATGATGAACTCAACATAGTAGTCTCTAAGGCATACAAATACTGGTTCAATCGGCTGGTAAACACTTTATAGGACTCACCAGGTTGCATTGTGGCATTAGCAATGTTCTTAACTAATCTGTACGGTTTCTGGTCACCTTTGTTAACGAACCGACGACGGAAAAAACCTTTGAATGTTTCCCATGACTGGAGACTAACAATGGATTTCTCATCTATAACTACACAAGCATCACCTTTAGTGATGCAAATAGACGGGCTAGCGAATGCTAAATAAACACCATCAGAAAGCTTGGAATAGCGAGCTTTGGTCTGCGCTTCAACTATGCTAAACCATGTTTCTAATAAGTGGGATTCACCAGCAAAAAGTGGGATAACCATTTCCTGTGCAGAACACTGGAAATCAGTACTAGCAACTGCTGCAGTTGAGTCAGGAGGAGTTGCAACAGTGGCAGGTGTTGTCAATATTGTGAAATTTATGTTTGATAGTAAATTATAATTAAGCGCAATAGGCATGAAAAATAGAATGCACAAAACTAAAAACAATCAAAATATCAATCGTGGGTCAAGTAAATACATGGCTCAAAAAATAAAAATAAATTTAAATTGTAGTTAGTCAACAGAATAATTGTAAAACAAGCAAAATCGTGAATTAAATTAGCAATCTGGTATGGATAGAACTTGAAATTCGATTTATGTCTTTAATTGAACCAGGCTAAGCACAACAAATTAGATTAGAAAAACTGGAAAGTGTAATTACAATTTTCAAAAAAATAATTCAACATTCAACATGTGGTAATGCAGGAAATATGGTTTTAGCACTAAAACCAACTGGTAAAATCTAGATGCAGGTATATGTGAGTAACAGTTAAATGGTGAACATGCTATGGTAACATACAAATTTCAATACTGGAAACAAACTTTAATGTAAGGCCTGGAGAAATTTAAAAAAATTCTATTGTGCAAGTCCTTAACTGCTCGAAAAACAAGAATTTCTTTCTTCTCTGAACATCAAATTTGCTAATAACACTCTATGAACACAATTAATGCACAATAGGGTTGCTGTTGAAAGCAGAAAATTTTGAAATGACACAGGGAAGCTGTGTGTGAAGTGGGCTATCAACTCCAGTATATAACAAGCCACTGGAAGGTTAATGCATGTGATATGGTGGATATTATTATGTAAATCACTTTTTGACGTTATAACAATGTGTACAAAAATTATCAAATATTGTCATTTAAAACGAAATTAAAGAAGAAATGTATTTCTATATGATAATGTCTTTGCTTGTCTGTTCGTTGTCCCAGGCTAAAGGTCAGACGTTTTGGGCTAGTCTCACCCACAGTTAAAAGCGTAATGTTTTGTGGATTGGGACAAACTTAGGTTCGTTTGGATAGGATTAAGCTAAGCCTGTAACCCAGTACTACCCCCTCTCTTTTCAATGCGATTTTCCTGAAATCTGCAAGAAAATTCCTATGTGTTTTTCATTCAGATTACCACACATTTTCAGGATTTACTGGAAAGCAACGTTCTCTGGTCCATCTAGTAAAACAAGGAGATGCCGAGAAAGGCGCCAAACGAGACGGCAATAATAACATGAGACAGAACAGCTGTTTGTTGCATAGGAAGTATTAAGGCCAATGTTTCTGTTATGGTCATGATCTAGCTCTAATCGCACCAACGAAAGACCATTAAAACATTTGATAGAAATATGTGAAAGATCCCAGGCAGAATACAACAAAACGTTCAATCCGGCAAAGTGTGCTGTATTTGCTTTAAACTCAACAGGAATCGTTTTATCGAGATCCCAATCTAAAATTAATTGGCAGAGAGATTATAGTAAAGTAATCTGAAAAGCATCTAGGAAATATTATATCCTCAAAGTGGATCACTTTTAAATCTCATGAAGTTAGAGACCTTACTGTCAGAACAAATGTCATCATAAGCGAATTTGGTCATCTTGATAACTGGTCAAAAGAAAAATAATGCTACAGTAAACGGCTAAGCTTATATGGGTGTGAACTATAGTGGACCTACAAAATGATTTCCTTGGTAAACTTAATAATGAATGGGGAGAATGTTCTTCACATATCTTGTGTCTATCCTCGCAATCATTTCCATCTCCTACCTGGCCTGATGGCCTGGCCTGATGCCCACACACAAAATTGATAAAATAATTCACAAACGAATGATAAAATTTTGTCTGAAGGGAATCACCCATCCAGTAAACTTTATCATCTCTTTTCTTCAGGCTCTCGCATCACAAGTTAATCCTACTTTTCCAGAGATACTGGAAACTTAAGAATGAATGATATTCATAATGTGATAGCGGGTCTTCAGGACAAAATAACAACTCTTCAGAAGGGAAAGCAGAGAGACTACCAGATGGATAATTGCAACGATTAATGTGTTAATGTCACGGAGAGATGGATTACTGAAAGCATTTTCACTTCAGCTGCAGTCAGATCGATGCTACATGAGCTGCGTGTTTAAAGAGGTGTTAGGTGTTATCCCGAGGTAGACCTGGAGGGGTGTGAGCCACAGGGTAGCCTTGGAGGGGTGTGAGCCACAGGGTAGCCCTGGAGAAGTGTTAGCCCCAGGGTAGCCCTGGAGGGGTGTGGGCCCCCAGTAGCCCCAAAATCTGCAGATGTAGAATGCCGAGGATGCAAGTATATACAACATCATGGGGTTATTTACTTTATATTAGCTCTACTGCTTATCGTCACATCATAATAATTTTGTAATATGAATTATGTCTTTACAATATATCATCTTTGTAATTCTTACCTAAATGTCACTTACTTTATGACTAAAATGTATTTTTTTTTTATTTAGATTGCTATGTTAGGCTAGCCGGCATTGAAATATTTTTCATAAGTTATTACTAATTAAATTACTGATTTTGATAATGAGAATGTCTACATGCTCTGCTGTAACTCTTTTGTAATTACTGTTTGACAGTTATAAATGTACTACCATATTTAAATAAAGTTTCTCATTTGATATGAATTGATCTGACTAGTTGGGATTTTAAGCCCTAAAAAAGCAATGCAGAAATATATGGAATGAATAAGATACCATACTATAGTTTATTTCTTGAAGCATTTGCAATGAAACTTCTAATATTTTTAAGCTTTATGTAACATTGCTTAGGCCTCATTTAGTATATTTTGGTTATCACAATATATAATTGGCATAAATTCACATGAAGGGTTAAAGGGAAGATTTATAAAGGTATCCCCCAGAAATAGGAAACTTTCCACGTGAAAAAATATATTAAAAAGTCAACTAACATTCACAAGAATGATGAAGAGTCAAGAATGACATAACTGAAGTATATAAATGATTAAAAGTGTATGTCAGAGGCCTTATAACAAAAAAAAAAAGGTTACATCAATAGCTTCACAAAACGTGCATTAAACAATGGATATAAATTGCATTAGTTTAGATTAAAAAAAGGTCTGGATAAATGCTGCAGATGCCAATCTTGCATCCATTATCATTATTTCCTTATTTCTGAATCGCTTGCATATATTCAAAGTGTTGCTGTTCAGTACGTTATTTGCTTATATTATGTATATGCTAACAACTGAGGTTCCAGGACAGAGCCCTGAGGCACTCCACAGACAACGGCTTCATATGCTCACTCTTCCCATTTATGATAACTCTCTATTGTATTTGACATATCAAGGCTTTAATCTAACTCTTATGGTAGACTCCTAAACACTCTTTCAGTGTCTTTTGTTAGGCTCAAAATCAAAGGCTCTTGTAAAGTCACGATAAAAACATAGCAATCGACTGTTTAAAAAATACTGGAATACAATGAGGGTAAATTTTCACAAGCGAAACTTAGTAACACCATGGTTTGATGTCTTTATTAAACTGCTATCTGTCCTCTGACAAATTACGTCTGAATTTGGCCGTTTGCCCGTATGGCTGAAAATGGACGTAATATGAAAATGAAAAAAATTGAAAATAAATTTTGGATTTCTTTTTCCAAAACAGTAAGAGTCCTCTGGATGGTTAGGACGGTAGGAAATTTTCCTAAGGTTTCAGAACGTCATGAAAAACGTTTATTGAAAGTTTCATCTCCTAACCTTACCGAGTAAGCGGGAGGATCCAAACAGAAGACGGGACAGTACAACACTTTCGTGAGCCGATTTCATTTCAAATTGGCGACAGTGAGCACACGAGAGAAAAGCGACGTTATTTTTAAGAGGACGGCTTGATGATGTAAACAAATGACAATTACAGTTATCGATTCAAACTGTTTTCTTCCAATAGACTCTAAGCAAATTGGAGGATAGTTCGATGCTCCTTTTAGTTTTTATTAAAAATTGGCACAACATTTGCAACCTTGCAGTATTTGAAAACTGCTAGACTCTAATGAATAATCAAATAAAACTCTTAGCATTCTTTAAGAACAATGGTAATCATTCATTCTGGCTACACAAGTTTATTGGATTATTATTTCCCGTTTAGCAATTTCCTCACTGATGAAAGAAAACAATTCGACTTGTCCTCTATACCATCTACACTTCAGATTGTATATACTCCATACTATTCATAAATCCTCTATACAATAGATGTAGGTGTAGGATGTTATGAACCTTGTCTCCAGTAAGAGATGTTTTGTGTGTAGACAGTTTATGTAGCAATTTGGCTAAAGAGACAAAGGCTATATAGGAAAACAGGCGAGTTTGTATATGTTTCTGGAGGCAGTTGGCTGCTGGGAGGCCGTGGGTCGCTGATATCACTCCGCCCATGAAACTAGTACCGGGAGTCTATATGACTCCCGGTACTTAATTTAACCGTACTCTACTAAGCATATTTATTCCGTTCTAACCGTATTTAAGCCCCATTTAACCGTACTCTAATGCAACCGGTACTCCCGGTTGCATTGGAGTAAGGTTAAATGGGAATATTACAGATTAATCATTAATGATGGAAGATCTGGTATCAAGGGGAGGGTGAGGCGGCAGGCTCGGTGGCCAGTAGAGGAACATGGCGGAGGGGACGGCGTTAACTGACGGTCCTGATGTTAGAGGGTAACACTCACCCGGATATTCAGATAAACTACAATGTTGTATTCATTTAAGTAGAAGGAGAACCTAGAGTATTTGGAGGAACTACTGAGTGGGGGATATATAGAGTCCACGGCTCCTAATATATTAATGTGTGTTTGTTTCAAATGATTTCATGTGTTCTCATTTCACTCCTTAAACCTACGATTACCACACCAAAGTATTTGTGAATGTTAAGACATATTGGTAACTGATAATAATATATAGGGACGAGGATCTATGAAAAATACGGGGAGTTTTCCCTGAATAATTGACCTTGTTATATGAAGTCATGTATTTATATATATCTTTTTTGTCACCCGACCTAGATGTGTCTATGACATCCTTGGGGGATGTCCCCGAGCCTCACCAGCAGGGTGATATCAACCATACCTCCCTTGACCAACACGTGTATCTAATCATATGACCAGAGTACCAGCCCCGGGGCACGGCTACACACATGACAGGATGTTAAGGGCCAGGCCGTGACAGAGTACTAGCCCCGGGGCACGGTCACACACATGACAGGATGTTAAGGGCCAGGCCGTGACAGAGTACTAGCCCCGGGGCACGGTCACACACATGACAGGATGTTAAGGGCCAGGCCGTGACAGAGTACTAGCCCCGGGGCACGGTCACACACATGACAGGATGTTAAGGGCCAGGCCGTGACAGAGTACTAGCCCGGGGGCACGGCTACACACATGACAGGATGTTAAGGGCCAGGCCGTGACAGAGTACTAGCCCGGGGGCACGGCTACACACATGACAGGATGTTAAGGGCCAGGCCGTGACAGAGTACTAGCCCCGGGGCACGGCTACACACATGACAGGATGTTAAGGGCCAGGCCGTGACAGAGTACTAGCCCCGGGGCACGGCTACACACATGACAGGATGTTAAGGGCCAGGCCGTGACAGAGTACTAGCCCCGGGGCACGGCTACACACATGACAGGATGTTAAGGGCCAGGCCGTGACAGAGTACCAGCCCCGGGGCACGGCTACACACATGACAGGATGTTAAGGGCCAGGCCGTGACAGAGTACCAGCCCCGGGGCACGGCTACACACATGACAGAATGTTAAGGGCCAGGCCGTGACAGAGTACTAGCCCCGGGGCACGGCTACACACATGATAGGATGCTAAGGGCCAGGCCGTGACAGAGTACTAGCCCCGGGGCACGGTCACACACATGACAGGATGTTAAGGGCCAGGCCGTGACAGAGTACTAGCCCCGGGGCACGGTCACACACATGGCAGGATGTTAAGGGCCAGGCCGTGACAGAGTACTAGCCCCGGGGCACGGCTACACACATGACAGGATGTTAAGGGCCAGGCCGTGACAGAGTACCAGCCCCGGGGCACGGTCACACACATGATAGGATGTTAAGGGCCAGGCCGTGACAGAGTACCAGCCCCGGGGCACGGTCACACACATGACAGGATGTTAAGGGCCAGGCCGTGACAGAGTACAAGCACCAACAACAAAAGACGTGATACAGGACAATTATGACGTTCTAGTCTAGTAAATATTGAGTAATGGTACTTATTAAGGAGGCTAAGTAGTTTTTTGTCATTAGCGGTTATTTCACCTAACTAAATTTTCAAAGAACAACATTTCTCCTCATTCTCTGTTTGATATAACTGAAAGAACCCGCATCATAGTTTATTCTTGTCTGCTTTGCTATGCATACTTCATACATTCCATTTACTAATAACTACAAATCTCGCATTACCAGAAAACTTTCAAGATCTCATGGGCACCAAGCTGAGAATAGCAACAGCCATGCAGTACTTCCCTTACGTCGACTACGTGAGAGCCAGCGAGACCCCGGGAACTGCTGTGGAGTATATAGATTGCATTGATGCTCGAATCATCCACACTTTTGCTGCCAAACTCAACTTCACGTAATATTTCACTTTTTGTGTCAAATTTGAGAGTGAATAAATTATTAGACCTTTATATATAGTCATTCACACAAACACTCACACGTGCATCCCATGCCACCTCCAATCCCAGACCCACCCAGGCTCCCCCACCCATGATCCTCCCTGCCTTCCCATTTCAGATCCTTTCTTCTCCCCTCACCCCTTAGGACACCAAAGGTAACTGAGACTGAACAGAAGAGAGTCAGCTACTAAGTAATGTACTCAAACATAGATGTGACTACAAACAAAAAAGTGAACTTGGGGAAAGAGCACAAGAGGACATCTTGGATGTGATAGCACTGACTGAAACGAAATTGTCAAATATAACAAATGCGGTGTTTCCCCAGGATAACACTGTAATAAGGAAAAGAGGAAAGGAGATGAAGAGGAAGAGTGGCCCTACTTATAAGAAATTATTGGAGTTTCGAGGAGATGGTTATTCCGGGCTGCAAGGGGTTTAGAGACTACATAACAGGCATCGTGATGATGCGAGGATCAAAAATAGTAGTAGCAGTGATATATATCCTTATATTAAGTGCCAGAAAACCAGACAAGAGTTTGACATTAACAACGTGGCAGTTACTACAATAATTGAAAGGGCAGCCTCTGTCTCATACTGAAACTGATCCTATCTGTTTATCATGGGAAACTTTAACCATGGAAATATAGACTGTGAGAACTAACTGACACATGTGGGTAGTGAGGTGTGGAGACGGTAGCCAGCCCCACGACAGGAAAATATGCCTTGATAGATACAAGGCTAATCAGCCTGTAACTTAAGATGCCCCGAAAAGCTTAAAAGGATCCAAATGACCCCCCCCCCCCACGTCTACAGCAGAACAGAAGTGTCAACCAAAATATATACCTGCTCCCTGCCCACAAAAACAGCGTGGAGTTTACCATGACTAAACCAGGTGGAGGGGGCACATGACCCTACACCAGCGGCCATGGAGGAGGGTGTGAAGGCCTCCGTCCAGGACAGAGGGATGGCTGGGGGCCAGAAGAAAATTGTTCAATGTAATCGCCCGCTCATTGCATCCAGTAAGCCCACTGGCGGAATTGAAAGCAAGAGTGTCCAAGTTTCCACTGGTAAGGGCGAAAGAATAAACAGGCCCCAAACCAGCACAGCAGTAAGTTGTCCTCCTGCGCAACTGGACACCCTCTAGGCAGTGCTTAAGGCGTTGGCCACGGAATTAGTCGAAAGTGTGCTATCGAAACACAGTATGAAGCAAACCACAGAGACTCGGAAGACAATAGGGGATAAGCTCAAGAAATTCGAAAAAACAATATCCTCACTCAAGGGCAGGAAACATTTTCATAAAAACTTGTAGAGTTCGGTACTTCTGAAAGCGATCTTGATGAATTAGTTTTAAGTACACCAAGATCCTCATCTCTAATTTCAACTTTCATGGCGAGTTCATCTGACTCCATGGATACAATGGTAATATCTGCAAGTTCCCACAATCAAGAGGACTAAAGATCCTGCGATGGAATGCACAAATCTGTGCACAAAATTGCTACACTTGCAATGCATAGCAGCAACCAAAGGCATTGTCATCCTGATACTACAGGAGAGCTAGCTTCGAGACGGAATAGAACATAAAATCTTAGGCTATCGAGGCTTCTTCCTTCCATGCATTAACGGGCAATCCAGAAGATTTGCCATCTATGTGAAATGTGACCTGATCTCCACACTCATAACCAGACCACCCGATTGTGGAGCAGGGACAAAGGTAATGGGAGTCACCATTGAGCTAAGACACGACAAACTTGAAGTGTTTAATGTGTACTGGTCTCCACATGCTGAAATGGATCTCTGTGTTATTTGGACACGCGACTACATCAAACACAATACTTTGTGGTGTTTTCAATGCTCATCATCGTTTGGCACTGGGCTCGAACATAACAAATGAGGCCGACACTCACAAACTACATCTACTAGACCAGCTACCAGAAGTCCAAATCCTAAACAAGAATGAACCTACCCACATCCAAGGAGGTAGATTAGACCTTACCAGTAGTGAAATATACGACTACGACCGCGCGCACCAGCTGTCAGGTGGCACTCCCTGGAGTGCCAGCCGACAGCTGGTGCGCAGGTGTGTAGTCGCACAGGTTTTTGGGGGATTTTCGGGAATTTTTGGCGCGTTTCGAACGCGTGTGAGCGTGTTGTGTTTGGGTATGTGGTCATAAAAGAGGGGAGGTCATGTTGTTGGGTGCCAGGTGGTGCGCGAGGTCAACGTCGCAGCGCGGGTGTCTAGTCACATAGGGTTTTTGGGGGATTTCCCGGAAGTTTGGCGCGTGGCGGACTTGAGTGGCGGGCGAGCAGGTGCGGCCCCCCACCCCGCGCGTGTGTCTAGTCAGGAAAGATGGGGGTAGTGTGAGAGTACGTGGTATAGTAAGTGATAGAGTAAGAAAATAGAAGGAAGAGTGAGGAATGAGTAAAAGAATATGTATGTGTGTTTTTGCGTAGCCTTAATCGTGAGTTAGTGTGTAGATGTGAGGAGAAGGCAACACAGTCTGTTATGTTGTTTTGGGTGTGGGTTGGATGGAGTTTCCCCTTCGTCTGGAGAGAGTGCTCTGGGCCATTATGTGGTTAGACAAACCCATTGACTCCCCTACAGGAAGGTCTTAAGTGATGTTTGTAAGAAATGCATGGAAAAGACACGGGGCTGCACCTGGCTTTTTCTGTGTTCGGGTCAAGAAAGAGAGAAGTCACTCTCGTTGTGAGACTGCAGCGGGCCATTATGTGGTTAGACAAACCATTAACGTCCCCTACAGGAAGAGCTAAGTGTGTGTGTGTGTGTGTGTGAGGATGAGGGCAAAGTCTCCTGCAGGAGGGGAGTGTACCATTACCTAAAGCGTTTTTCAATGTCGCGACGGGGTAAGCGTACTGGTCGCAGGTTGGAGCCTGACTGCTTTTTCCGTGTTCGGGTCAAGAAAGAGAGAAGTCACTCTCGTTGTGAGACTGCAGCGGGCCATTATGTGGTTAGACAAACCATTAACGTCCCCTACAGGAAGAGCTAAGTGTGTGTGTGAGGATGAGGGCAAAGTCTCCTGCAGGAGGGGAGTGTACCATTACCTAAAGCGTTTTTCAATGTCGCGACGGGGTAAGCGTACTGGTCGCAGGTTGGAGCCTGACTGGTCATCTTTCCAACTAGTCTGGGTATTTCTCCTACGACACCGGAAGTGGTGGGACACCCATTACCATTGCGTTTCGCCAGGGTCTGCGACTCTCTCTCTCTCTATCTGTCTCTGTCTCCCTGTCTCTCTCTCTATCTGTCTCAGTCTCTCTGTCTCCATGTCTCTCTCTCTCTCTCTCTCTCTCTCTCTCTCTCTCTCTCTCTCTCTCTCTCTCTCTCTCTCTCTCTCTCTCTCTCTCTCTCCAGATCATTTAATAGTTGGGGAAAGTAACATCATTTTCCTTTCTCCTGCTGCCGCTGTTCACATATCTTTCTTCATTTCACTTAGACTGACAACGCATCAGAGGATGATCACCATGTCAATTTTCAAGCCCGCCTTCACTCTCACCCTTACATCCTTGTAAGGTAACACGACCAATATGCTAACTTCGTTCTTTACCCAATATCATTAATGTAACGTGGAGAATATACCAACTTCATTCGTTCTTTGCCCAAATAACATTTTAAGAGTAACGATCTGTCTCTCTGTCTGTCTCTGTCTCTGTCCCTGCTCGCTCAGTCTCTCTCTCTCTCTCTCTCTCTCTCTCTCACTCGCTCTCTCTCACTTTCTCTAAAGTCCACCACACGACCCTTCACTTAGTAAACTCAGTCAAAGTCAGTAGGTTAGCGTTTACTAAAAGAGAGAAACATTCCATATCGTCACGAAGACGCGATCTCTACCTACAAATTGTTTATGTTAACTGTGATCATTGAAATGTATGCATGTTTACTCAATCTCCATCACCTCTCCGTCCTACATCCATCCATTACAGCCGTGCGGGGCTATCTTGTCAAGGTCTCACCTTCGTGACGGATTGAGGTGTACTGAGATAGTCAATGTAAAGGGATGACCCTTTACCCTCCCCCCGTCCACCCCCACTTACCCTTACCCCTACCACCCCCTCCATGGCCGAACCATCACTGCCCCCTTCCCAGACCGGATGTTCAACTAAGCTTTAGTATCACCATTCTTTGCTGAAATAGCATTTTTTTAAAGATTATCCAGTCATAAGCTGGTCTTCAGTCTTATTATTATAACAAATCTTAATTTGATGTAAACACAACTGCGTGGGATATACATAGCACTCAGTGGACTCTCTCTCTCGCTCTCTCTCTCTCTCTCTCTCTCTCTCTCTCTCTCTCTCTCTCTCTCTCTCTCTCTCTCTCTCTCTCTGCAGATCATTTAATAGTTGGGGAAAGTAACATCATTTCCTTTCTCCTGCTGCCGCTGTTCACGTATCTTTCTCCATTTCACTTAGACTAATGGCAATTTTCGAGACCCATCGCTCACACCCTTATAACCTTGTAAGGTAACACGACCAACATGATGACAGCATTCTTTGCTCAAATATCATTAATGTAACGTGGACAATATACTAACTTCGTTCTTTGCCCAAATAACATTTTAAGAGTAACGAGCAACTTTCCGTCGATGTCTGAATAATGAAATGTAAAACCATGTTTAGCCATTACTGTACATCCAAACAATAAAATATTTTTTTGTTCCACACATACAAATTCCAAGCAAGTAAGCGTATATACGATAATATGGAAAAACACAGCCTTGATACTATTATTAAATTGACTTGTTCATTATCCCTGAGTTCAAGGCTGTCTCTCTTAAGACCTACATCATCCAATGTAAACACCAATCGATGAGAATAAGACCGGTGAGTCGATAGTGAAATAGCTCTGGGTTAAGTCTGTTTTTCAGTTCTTGTAACACTGTCAATGTAGCGTAATGGGAAACCAGTCTTTCTACTGCCTACATAAATAGCGTTTGAAAATGTATGCAAGTCTAGACAAACTCCTATAGCCCTTACATTCTAACAAATAAAATATTAGCACATGATTGCATCGCATTATATCATCATTAAGTAACGTGGAGATCAACTTTCTGGCTGTTGTCCGAATATCATTATTGAAATGTGAACTCCATTTAGCCAAACACTATATCTCCATTACATCTCATAGCTTATGAATATTGCCGTATACCAGTTTTAACCCTCTATAACACAATGTAACATAACTTTCTACAGACCAAATATCGTTTTTAAATGAAAGTATGACTTAGTCCTTATTCATTACATCTCTCACCATATAAAATATTGGCGTCTACCCCTTTTAGCCCTCTGTAACACAATGTAACGCAACGTAACGTAACGCAAATCAACTTTTGCAGACCAAAATGTCACTTTGAAACGGAAAGTGAGGGATTAGTCCTTATTCATTACATCTCTCACCATATAAAATATTGACCTCGACCCCTTTTAGCCCTCTGTAACACAATGTAACGCAACGTAACGTAACGCAAACAACTTTTTGCAGTCCAAAATGTCATTTTGAAACGGAAAGTGAGGGTTAGACCATCTCCATTACATCTCTTACCATATAAATAATTGATAGCTACCCCTTTTAGCCCTCTGTAACACAATGTAACACAACGTAACATATCGCAAATCGACTTTTGCAGTCCAAAATGTCATTTTTAAATGAAAGTATGACTTAGTCCATCTTCATTACATCTCTCACCATATAAAATATTGGCGTCTACCCCTTTTAGCCCTCTGTAACACAATGTAACGCAACGTCGCGTAACGCAAATCAACTTTTTGCAGTCCAAAAGGTCATTTTGAAACGGAAAGTGAGGGTTAGCCCATCTCCATTACATCTCTACCATATAATTAATTGTTGACTACCCCTTTTAGCCCTCTGTAACACAATGTAACACACCGTAACGTATCGCAAATCAACTTTTTGCAGTCCAAAATGTCATTTTTTAAATGAAAGTATGACTTAGCACATCTCTTACCATATAATATTGACCTCTACCAGTTTTAGCCCAATAACACAATGTAACGTAACGCAATCAACTTTTACAGCCCAAAATGACATTTTTAAATAAAGTAGGACTTAGTCCATCTCCATTACATCTCCTTCCATAAGAATATTACGGTCTACCAGTTTTAGCCCTCTGTAACACAATGTAACGTAACGGGGAAAATCATCTTTGTCGGATGAGCAATAACATTATTGAAAATGACATCCGTGTTTAGCCATTACATCCAAACACACAAGAAAAATATTACCGCTTTTCTTGAGAAACTTATATGTGGAGATCATATCTCCAGAGTCCACACAATAAGCCACACATCACACATCTTCTGTTTTCAAATCGCAGCTCGCATCTAATTTAATGTTATTTTTTTTTTTGCAGAAACTATGTTTTTGAGATTATGCTCAATGTCGGCAATTACTATTCGTATCATCAAACTCCTTTCAGTCAACAAATTCTCATTTCATATCGCGTGTGTAGATTAGAGAGAGAAGGCAAACATAGCGTGCAGCTAGTCAAAACTTATCATAACAGATATGATTTCACAGAGTTTTTCAACCCTTGCCAGTTTTTTTTCAACGTTGTCTCTTCACTCGTGCTAAGTGAGTCAGACAAAAATGTGACATTTCATTTCATTATTAGCCATGCAATATGCTATTAGCTAGGTAGTCAAAACATATAACAAGCGTTATTTCACAGGAATTTTTTCTAGCAAATATGCTTCCTTTAAACAGTTCAACACATCAAACACCAGCAGTCTGCGAAATTCCCTTTAGTCAATAATCATCCTTTACAGTATTTCTTGACTAAAATAGCACTCCAAAACATAAGTGGTCATTTTTATTCTCACTGTCGCACTTATAGTCAATAATTTGTTTCGCAGAGTGACAAGTTATGCATAGTGACGAGATTTCATGGTGTGCATAGTTTAAGAGAGTTCACACTGTATTAATTACGGTCATGGATATCTTATGTTATGTTTATGAAGACCATCTCTTCTTATTTTTTTATCATTTTCACGCCCCACAGCTTTACAGTCTTCTCATATTCTTTTTCAAATAAAGTTTGTTTACTGTTTTCCAGTAGATCGGCCTCACATTACATATATTAATCAATTTTCAAATTCAGTTCAGTTTCTTTTCAATATCGCAGCTTTGTTGCCCCCACAGCCCGTATCTAGTTCAAGACCTCTTATTATCAATGTCATTAATACGGTTATCATCAACCACGTATTGGATGTCTCTGTCATTCAGTCATCAACGTAGTATGTGTTTAATGAACGTGAGAATCACTTCATGTGCACTCATTTTAGTTTAGTTTAAAGTTTTTCATCTTGAATTAATACTGCTATTGGATAGCTCAGACATTCAGTTAACATCTCAGTAAGTGAAAATCTTTTCATGTGAGCTCATTTTTAGTTTAGGATAAGGTTTTTCCATCGTGAAATGCTATTATCAGTAACAAGGTATTGGATGTCACTACCATTCAGTTTACATCTCAGTAACTGTTTACTGAACATTGTTATCCATCCATGCAACCTCATTTTTAGTTTTAAGTTTCTACATCGTAAAAATAAAATATTACTATCACCAGCCGTGTATCGGATAGCTCAACCATTCAGTTAACATCTCAGTAAGTGAAAATCTTTTCATGTGAGCTCATTTTTAGTTTAGGATAAGGTTTTCCATCGTGAAATGCTATTATCACTAGCCAGGTATTGGGTGGGTGGACCATCCAGTTTACATCTCAGTAACAGTTTACTGAACATAGATATCCCTCCATGGGACCTCATTTTTAGTTTAAGTTTCTCCATCGTAAATAAAAATAAAATATTACTATCACAATCCTTGTATTGGCCTGCTCCGGCATTCAGTTTACATCTCAGTAAGTGTTTACTGAATGCAAAATCGCTACATGTGTGGTCATAAGGTTTTCTCATCGTGAAATGCTATTATCAGTAACCAGGTATTGGATGACACCACCATTCAGTTTACATCTCAGTAACTGTTTACTGAACATTGTTATCCATCCATGCAACCTCATTTTTTTAGTTTTAAGCTTCTACATCGTAAAAAATAAAATATTACTATCACCAGCCATGTATCGGTAGCTCAACCATTCAGTTTACAGCTCAGTAACTGTTTACTGAACATAGTCATCCCTCCATGCGAGCTCATTTTTTAGTTTAAAGTGTCTCCATCGTAAAAAATAAAATATTACTATCACAAACCATGTATTGGGTGGGTCAACCATCCAGTTTACATCTCAGTAACAGTTTACTGAACATAGATATCCCTCCATGTGACCTCATTTTTAGTTTAAAGTTTCTCCATCCTAAATAAAAAATAAAATATTACTATCACAAACTTTGTATTGACCAGCTCCGGCATTCAGTTTACAACTCAGTAAGTGTTTACTGAATGCAAAATCGCTACATGTGTGGTCATTTAGTTTAAAGTTTCTCAATCTTAAAATATTACTATCAACATCAACCATGCATTGGCTGGCTTAGTCTTTCAGTTTACATCTCAGTAAGTGTTTACTGAATGCAAAATCGTTACATGTGTGGTCATTTAGTTTAAAGTTTCTCAATCTTTAAATATTACTATCATCATCAACCATGCATTGCCTGGCTAGTCTTTCAGTTTACATCTCAGTGAGTGTAAACTGAATGTGGAAATTATCACGTGTTAGCATTTAGTTTAGTTTCAAGTTTCAATTAAATACTAACACCATCCCCGTATTGGGCTGTCGGGCATTCAGTTACACACTCGGAGAGTGTTTACTGAACGTCGAAATCATTTCCTGTAGGCCCGTTTTTTACTTAAACCCGTCTCCACTCCAAACCAGTCAGGACCAGCGGTCCTGACTTGGACCGGAGGTCCGGTTTGGAGTGGAGACGGGTTTAAGTAAAAAACGGGCCTACAGGAAATGATTTCGACGTTCAGTAAACACTCTCCGAGTGTGTAACTGAATGCCCGACAGCCCAATACGGGGATGGTGTTAGTATTTAAGAGGGCGTTATCATTGTTTGGCCGAAAAAATTCGGCCAAACACGAAAAATTTATAAAAATACTACAACGTTCTGGCAACACCGTGGTGCAAACCGTTTAATGTTATGATAATAAATAACGTAATTACAGCAAATTTTCCAGCCGCAATTGCCCGAAATCTGGTCCTCGCGGCTCGGGTGCGCCGTAGGGTGATGCGTCATACGTTGTAAGCGTCTAGTATTTCGCAATAGAGTGGAGAATATCTTGTTATGCATATACAAATTATAAACACACTCGCTGGCAACTGTCTTCTGTGAGAGGGAGGGGCTATAATCCGATTTACTGGCTTAGTCACCCTCTCAGTGTCTGTGCCGGCGGTCGCATGCCTGACGCGCTCGCACAGATCGTATTTTCTTGCATATACTGCACAATGGATATAGTATCGGACAAGAAGAAAGCTCTAAAGGCAAGAGCTCTACGCGTTAGCCAAGTAAAGAAGGAGCGTAAAGCCACACTGAGGCAAAACAAGAGTTCCCTTGAGTGAAGAGAGAGGGCAGCCTCCCGCCCCCACAACACACTACCTCGCCTCACACCCAGGCACCCACACCTCCTGTGGCACCTGCCACACCTCTGTGGCACCTGCCACACCTCCTGCTGCACATGCCACACCACCTGCGGCACCTGCCACACCACCTGCGGCACCTGCCACTCAAGATCTTAGACCTGCAACTCAAGACGTTCTCCCTCTTGATGTTGCAAGATGTTGCATATTTCAGACCAATTATATTAGGTTAGTATGTATTATGTTTTATATCTTGATACTATATCATAAATAATTGTAAATATAAAGCTGCTGTCTTTTTTTTAATTTTTTTTATTTTTTTTTTTTAATTTTTTTTTTTTAATAATTTTTTTTTTTTTTTTTTATCAGGCAATCTTCATGGAACTTACACACCTTACTGAAGGAATGCCAATCTACAAGGGTGGTAATTTTGATTGAAATTGGTAGTTCATCAACCTCAGCCAAAGGTGGCTGAACTTTGACCTTCATTTTTTACAGGTAACTAATTTGCAACTATATGGTTGAATAACTTTTTTATTTATTATTCAATTTACATGGAACTTGCACATTATATGTAGAGTCTGTGCCTCTAAAAACTCAAGTTATATATTTCCCCTAAGATCATTTATTGATTTTATATATATTTATAAACATCATTTTGTTGCATAATTTTTTGGGTGAACTTTGAAAATTTGTATTATTGCACTAAATAGGTTTGGGATAATAATGCCACTAGACAACCTTTATTATATAGTATTGTGATAGCTGAGTATCATAGAAATAATATCAGTTGATATTTGTATTTGTTATATCAACTTTAAAACATGTAAAAAAATGGTTAAAAAAAGTTTTTTTTTTTTTTTCTCCCTCTCTATTTAGGCTGCGATGCTGAAACTTGGACCACTTGCAGCCCTCTTCACGTGTAACACGTCAATAAATTTTCATTGCACTAGAACAACTTTTATGAACCCTAACTATCGCCCCCTTAATTGAAACTTGAAACTAAACTAAATGCTAACACGTGATAATTTCCACATTCAGTTAACACTCACTGAGATGTAAACTGAAAGACTAGCCAGGCAATGCATGGTTGATGATGATAGTAATATTTAAAGATTGAGAAACTTTAAACTAAATGACCACACATGTAACGATTTTGCATTCAGTAAACACTTACTGAGATGTAAACTGAAAGACTAAGCCAGCCAATGCATGGTTGATGTTGATAGTAATATTTTAAGATTGAGAAACTTTAAACTAAATGACCACACATGTAGCGATTTTGCATTCAGTAAACACTTACTGAGTTGTAAACTGAATGCCGGAGCTGGTCAATACAAAGTTTGTGATAGTAATATTTTATTTTTTATTTAGGATGGAGAAACTTTAAACTAAAAATGAGGTCACATGGAGGGATATCTATGTTCAGTAAACTGTTACTGAGATGTAAACTGGATGGTTGACCCACCCAATACATGGTTTGTGATAGTAATATTTTATTTTTTACGATGGAGACACTTTAAACTAAAAAATGAGCTCGCATGGAGGGATGACTATGTTCAGTAAACAGTTACTGAGCTGTAAACTGAATGGTTGAGCTACCGATACATGGCTGGTGATAGTAATATTTTATTTTTTACGATGTAGAAGCTTAAAACTAAAAAAAATGAGGTTGCATGGATGGATAACAATGTTCAGTAAACAGTTACTGAGATGTAAACTGAATGGTGGTGTCATCCAATACCTGGTTACTGATAATAGCATTTCACGATGAGAAAACCTTATGACCACACATGTAGCGATTTTGCATTCAGTAAACACTTACTGAGATGTAAACTGAATGCCGGAGCAGGCCAATACAAGGATTGTGATAGTAATATTTTATTTTTATTTACGATGGAGAAACTTAAACTAAAAATGAGGTCCCATGGAGGGATATCTATGTTCAGTAAACTGTTACTGAGATGTAAACTGGATGGTCCACCCACCCAATACCTGGCTAGTGATAATAGCATTTCACGATGGAAAACCTTATCCTAAACTAAAAATGAGCTCACATGAAAAGATTTTCACTTACTGAGATGTTAACTGAATGGTTGAGCTATCCGATACACGGCTGGTGATAGTAATATTTTATTTTTACGATGTAGAAACTTAAAACTAAAAATGAGGTTGCATGGATGGATAACAATGTTCAGTAAACAGTTACTGAGATGTAAACTGAATGGTAGTGACATCCAATACCTTGTTACTGATAATAGCATTTCACGATGGAAAAACCTTATCCTAAACTAAAAATGAGCTCACATGAAAAGATTTTCACTTACTGAGATGTTAACTGAATGTCTGAGCTATCCAATAGCAGTATTAATTCAAGATGAAAAACTTTAAACTAAACTAAAATGAGTGCACATGAAGTGATTCTCACGTTCATTAAACACATACTACGTTGATGACTGAATGACAGAGACATCCAATACGTGGTTGATGATAACCGTAATAATGACATTGATAATAAGAGGTCTTGAACTAGATACGGGCTGTGGGGGCAACAAAGCTGCGATATTGAAAAGAAACTGAACTGAATTTGAAAATTGATTAATATATGTAATGTGAGGCCGATCTACTGGAAAACAGTAAACAAACTTTATTTGAAAAAGAATATGAGAAGACTGTAAAGCTGTGGGGCGTGAAAATGATAAAAAAATAAGAAGAGATGGTCTTCATAAACATAACATAAGATATCCATGACCGTAATTAATACAGTGTGAACTCTCTTAAACTATGCACACCATGAAATCTCGTCACTATGCATAACTTGTCACTCTGCGAAACAAATTATTGACTATAGTGCGACAGTGAGAATAAAAATGACCACTTATGTTTTGGAGTGCTATTCTAGTCAAGAAATACTGTAAAGGATGATTATTGACTAAAGGGAATTTCGCAGACTGGAGGTGTTTGATGTGTTGAACTGCTTAAAGGAAGCATATTTGCTAGAAAAAATTCCTGTGAAATAACGCTTGTTATATGTTTTGACTACCTAGCTAATAGCATATTGCATGGCTAATAATGAAATGAAATGTCACATTTTTGTCTGACTCACTTAGCACGAGTGAAGAGACAACGTTGAAAAAAAACTGGCAAGGGTTGAAAAACTCTGTGAAACCATATCTGTTATGATAAGTTTTGACTAGCTGCACGCTATGTTTGCCTTCTCTCTCTAATCTACACACGCGATATGAAATGAGAATTTGTTGACTGAAAGGAGTTTGATGATACGAATAGTAATTGCCGACATTGAGCATAATCTCAAAAACATAGTTTCTGCAAAAAAAAAAAAAATAACATTAAATTAGATGCGAGCTGCGATTTGAAAACAGAAGATGTGTGATGTGTGGCTTATTGTGTGGACTCTGGAGATATGATCTCCACATATAAGTTTCTCAAGAAAAGCGGTAATATTTTTCTTGTGTGTTTGGATGTAATGGCTAAACACGGATGTCATTTTCAATAATGTTATTGCTCATCCGACAAAGATGATTTTCCCCGTTACGTTACATTGTGTTACAGAGGGCTAAAACTGGTAGACCGTAATATTCTTATGGAAGGAGATGTAATGGAGATGGACTAAGTCCTACTTTATTTAAAAATGTCATTTTGGGCTGTAAAAGTTGATTGCGTTACGTTACATTGTGTTATTGGGCTAAAACTGGTAGAGGTCAATATTATATGGTAAGAGATGTGCTAAGTCATACTTTCATTTAAAAAATGACATTTTGGACTGCAAAAAGTTGATTTGCGATACGTTACGGTGTGTTACATTGTGTTACAGAGGGCTAAAAGGGGTAGTCAACAATTAATTATATGGTAGAGATGTAATGGAGATGGGCTAACCCTCACTTTCCGTTTCAAAATGACCTTTTGGACTGCAAAAAGTTGATTTGCGTTACGCGACGTTGCGTTACATTGTGTTACAGAGGGCTAAAAGGGGTAGACGCCAATATTTTATATGGTGAGAGATGTAATGAAGATGGACTAAGTCATACTTTCATTTAAAAATGACATTTTGGACTGCAAAAGTCGATTTGCGATATGTTACGTTGTGTTACATTGTGTTACAGAGGGCTAAAAGGGGTAGCTATCAATTATTTATATGGTAAGAGATGTAATGGAGATGGTCTAACCCTCACTTTCCGTTTCAAAATGACATTTTGGACTGCAAAAAGTTGTTTGCGTTACGTTACGTTGCGTTACATTGTGTTACAGAGGGCTAAAAGGGGTCGAGGTCAATATTTTATATGGTGAGAGATGTAATGAATAAGGACTAATCCCTCACTTTCCGTTTCAAAGTGACATTTTGGTCTGCAAAAGTTGATTTACGTTACGTTACGTTGCGTTACATTGTGTTACAGAGGGCTAAAAGGGGTAGACGCCAATATTTTATATGGTGAGAGATGTAATGAATAAGGACTAAGTCATACTTTCATTTAAAAACGATATTTGGTCTGTAGAAAGTTATGTTACATTGTGTTATAGAGGGTTAAAACTGGTATACGGCAATATTCATAAGCTATGAGATGTAATGGAGATATAGTGTTTGGCTAAATGGAGTTCACATTTCAATAATGATATTCGGACAACAGCCAGAAAGTTGATCTCCACGTTACTTAATGATGATATAATGCGATGCAATCATGTGCTAATATTTTATTTGTTAGAATGTAAGGGCTATAGGAGTTTGTCTAGACTTGCATACATTTTCAAACGCTATTTATGTAGGCAGTAGAAAGACTGGTTTCCCATTACGCTACATTGACAGTGTTACAAGAACTGAAAAACAGACTTAACCCAGAGCTATTTCACTATCGACTCACCGGTCTTATTCTCATCGATTGGTGTTTACATTGGATGATGTAGGTCTTAAGAGAGACAGCCTTGAACTCAGGGATAATGAACAAGTCAATTTAATAATAGTATCAAGGCTGTGTTTTTCCATATTATCGTATATACGCTTACTTGCTTGGAATTTGTATGTGTGGAACAAAAAAATATTTTATTGTTTGGATGTACAGTAATGGCTAAACATGGTTTTACATTTCATTATTCAGACATCGACGGAAAGTTGCTCGTTACTCTTAAAATGTTATTTGGGCAAAGAACGAAGTTAGTATATTGTCCACGTTACATTAATGATATTTGAGCAAAGAATGCTGTCATCATGTTGGTCGTGTTACCTTACAAGGTTATAAGGGTGTGAGCGATGGGTCTCGAAAATTGCCATTAGTCTAAGTGAAATGGAGAAAGATACGTGAACAGCGGCAGCAGGAGAAAGGAAATGATGTTACTTTCCCCAACTATTAAATGATCTGCAGAGAGAGAGAGAGAGAGAGAGAGAGAGAGAGAGAGAGAGAGAGAGAGAGAGAGAGAGAGAGAGAGAGAGAGAGAGAGAGAGAGAGAGAGAGAGAGAGCGAGAGAGAGAGTCCACTGAGTGCTATGTATATCCCACGCAGTTGTGTTTACATCAAATTAAGATTTGTTATAATAATAAGACTGAAGACCAGCTTATGACTGGATAATCTTTAAAAAAATGCTATTTCAGCAAAGAATGGTGATACTAAAGCTTAGCTGAACATCCGGTCTGGGAAGGGGGCAGTGATGGTTCGGCCATGGAGGGGGTGGTAGGGGTAAGGGTAAGTGGGGGTGGACGGGGGGAGGGTAAAGGGTCATCCCTTTACATTGACTATCTCAGTACACCTCAATCCGTCACGAAGGTGAGACCTTGACAAGATAGCCCCGCACGGCTGTAATGGATGGATGTAGGACGGAGAGGTGATGGAGATTGAGTAAACATGCATACATTTCAATGATCACAGTTAACATAAACAATTTGTAGGTAGAGATCGCGTCTTCGTGACGATATGGAATGTTTCTCTCTTTTACTAAACGCTAACCTACTGACTTTGACTGAGTTTACTAAGTGAAGGGTCGTGTGGTGGACTTTAGAGAAAGTGAGAGAGAGAGCGAGTGAGAGAGAGAGAGAGAGAGAGACTGAGCGAGCAGGGACAGAGACAGAGACAGACAGAGAGACAGATCGTTACTCTTAAAATGTTATTTGGGCAAAGAACAAATGAAGTTGGTATATTCTCCACGTTACATTAATGATATTGGGTAAAGAACGAAGTTAGCATATTGGTCGTGTTACCTTACAAGGATGTAAGGGTGAGAGTGAAGGCGGGCTTGAAAATTGACATGGTGATCATCCTCTGATGCGTTGTCAGTCTAAGTGAAATGGAGAAAGATATGTGAACAGCGGCAGCAGGAGAAAGGAAAATGATGTTACTTTCCCCAACTATTAAATGATCTGGAGAGAGAGAGAGAGAGAGAGAGAGAGAGAGAGAGAGAGAGAGAGAGAGAGAGAGAGAGAGAGAGAGAGAGAGAGAGAGAGAGAGAGAGAGAGAGAGAGAGAGAGAGAGAGAGAGAGAGAGAGAGAGAGAGAGAGAGAGAGACAGAGACAGATAGAGAGAGAGAGAGACATGGAGACAGAGAGACTGAGACAGATAGAGAGAGAGACAGGGAGACAGAGACAGATAGAGAGAGAGAGAGTCGCAGACCCTGGCGAAACGCAATGGTAATGGGTGTCCCACCACTTCCGGTGTCGTAGGAGAAATACCCAGACTAGTTGGAAAGATGACCAGTCAGGCTCCAACCTGCGACCAGTACGCTTACCCCGTCGCGACATTGAAAAACGCTTTAGGTAATGGTACACTCCCCTCCTGCAGGAGACTTTGCCCTCATCCTCACACACACACTTAGCTCTTCCTGTAGGGGACGTTAATGGTTTGTCTAACCACATAATGGCCCGCTGCAGTCTCACAACGAGAGTGACTTCTCTCTTTCTTGACCCGAACACGGAAAAAGCAGTCAGGCTCCAACCTGCGACCAGTACGCTTACCCCGTCGCGACATTGAAAAACGCTTTAGGTAATGGTACACTCCCCTCCTGCAGGAGACTTTGCCCTCATCCTCACACACACACACACACACTTAGCTCTTCCTGTAGGGGACGTTAATGGTTTGTCTAACCACATAATGGCCCGCTGCAGTCTCACAACGAGAGTGACTTCTCTCTTTCTTGACCCGAACACAGAAAAAGCCAGGTGCAGCCCCGTGTCTTTTCCATGCATTTCTTACAAACATCACTTAAGACCTTCCTGTAGGGGAGTCAATGGGTTTGTCTAACCACATAATGGCCCAGAGCACTCTCTCCAGACGAAGGGGAAACTCCATCCAACCCACACCCAAAACAACATAACAGACTGTGTTGCCTTCTCCTCACATCTACACACTAACTCACGATTAAGGCTACGCAAAAACACACATACATATTCTTTTACTCATTCCTCACTCTTCCTTCTATTTTCTTACTCTATCACTTACTATACCACGTACTCTCACACTACCCCCATCTTTCCTGACTAGACACACGCGCGGGGTGGGGGGCCGCACCTGCTCGCCCGCCACTCAAGTCCGCCACGCGCCAAACTTCCGGGAAATCCCCCAAAAACCCTATGTGACTAGACACCCGCGCTGCGACGTTGACCTCGCGCACCACCTGGCACTCATCAACATGACCTTCCCTCTTTCATGACCACATACCCAAACACAACACGCTCACACGCGTCCGAAACACGCCAAAAATTCCCTGAAAATCCCCCAAAAACCTGTGCGACTACACACCTGCGCACCAGCTGTCGGATGGCACTCCAGGGAGTGCCACCTGACAGCTGGTGCGCGCGGTCGTAGTCGTATATTTCACTACTCTTACCTTCGTTTCAGCCTCCCCCAGAGATGCAGCAACATGGCCAGTTGAACCCACACTCACAAGCAACCACTATGGGGTCCAAATTGATGTAAAGTTGAATTTACCGCCCCTCCCCTCCCCCCCCACCTGTGGGGAATTTCCCAGCAGGTAATCATAATATTTATATACATTAATTAAAATCAAATTTACTTGATATTACTTACTGGACTGTATGAAATTTAATTCAACTACTAGGTGTTATCTACTCCACAAAGTTTTTTTTTGGTGGGGGGGGGGGAAGGTTATATACGTTGCATATATCCCAAGTTAATGTAAATAACAATAAACTACTAAATTATTATCTGGGTTAGTTTGCTATTAAATATTAGTACTGTACACAAAAAACTGCAGCTTAGCTATCAGTAGATTCTCCAGTCATACAACCGTCCTGAACTAATGAGCCACAGAGAGTATGCTCAAATGTTGTGGGCGTCCAGACACATCTGGGTAGGAAAGAGTTCGTGGCTGCTACCTCCACTTCCTCGAGGCAACCTGTAAAAAATTACACAGTAATACTCATAACAAAACCTAGGGTCATATGAGCAGAGGGAGAGGATTAATTTGGCAATGAATGCTGACCCTTTTTGTTTGGGTAGCTCACAGCCTAACCCCTAGTACGATAGCGCTTGTGATCACTTAGCTTAAATTACAGACGGGTAAAGAGCACTTCCTATGTTTGTGGAAGATCTGCAGGACTCGCTCAGGCGTGTCCTCGGCTACCTATGGTGAGCACAAGTATGGTGTCTTATATAGCGAGCAGCGGTACGTCCGTCTGTCTCTAGAACCATGTGCCTCCTGATGCCTTCCCTAGTGTGCCCGTCCTCCTTCCTCTCATACATTCTAGACGTGCCCAGTTTTAGCTAACTTAATTATCAGCTAGGAAAGGAAGAACTCATTTATATATTATTTAATTTTATATTCAGTTTTTAATGAATACAGTACTTTATAAGTATTTCAACCTAAAAAATTAAATATTAAAATTTCATAAAGGGAAATATGAGGTGCTGGACTGCTTAACTTACGCAATAACTTCCCACTGTTGCCAGAGAATTTGACCGTACTCTCGCTTTGACAGAGTTACTAATATTAATATTGTTAGTAATAACCTGACATGACCATTTTTAGTTAGGTATGTGAGGGGTTAGTAATTGTTGTCGGAATTTACACCTCCACCTCCACCAGAAGCCTGGAACTTCGCTTTAACAAAATGGGACCGATTTCAAAACCTCATCTCAGAGTGGCATACAAACTATTTTGTTCTCGAAGACATTATTCAGGAAGAACAAAATTTTGTCAACGTGATTCAAAGTGCAGCCATCCACTCAATTCCATTGAAAATCAGGCCACCAGACACCACAAATATCACTGGTACTATTGCGAACGTGTCAAAGAACTCAATCATAGACTAAACAGCACAAGAAAGCTGTACAAAAAGGAGCCAAGTGACTGCAACAGGACCCTACTCTGTTAGATCAAAGAACATGTGCATCAAAAGACCAGGATAATCAAAGAACAAAAGTGACGAGATTGGTGTTCACATCTAAATGAACACACCTCTCTTGGAGAGGTGTGGCAGCAAATCCACCGGGCCAAAGGAAATATAACACCTAAGGCACCACATCCTAAGGATCCTCAACAGGAAGCCGAAGTACAGGCAACCAAATTTGCAGAAAGTTCAGCTAGTAATCAGCTTCCACCAGATGTATTAGCAGTGCAGAAAGGATTAGAGAAAGAATGTTGGCACAGAATCCTTACAGCATGTGCAGAAGTCACTGCCACTAAGACCCCTATCACACTGGATGAACTCAAACGGGCTAAGTAAAACTCCAAGGATTCATTCCCTGGAGACGACAAAATAACCTATGCAATGTTAGGAACCTCGACTCAAAGGGAGACGCTGCATAACTTAGGTTAATTAATTTAGCCTCGTCTTCTCAAAGTAAACCAACAGCCTGGAGTAGGGCAGACATAATGCCGATCCCAAAACCCAAATATCCAACTAATCCAAGGCCCATCTCTCTCCAAAGCTGTGAAGCCTGACAGATTAGCACTCAATAGACATGAGTTAGAAAATTCCTAAACTGGACCAGGATATTTAGGCCTATCGGAAGGGGGTTGGCACAGTGGAATGTATTACCTCTCTGTTAGCCCACTTGAATGACATACCAGGAATCCTGATATTCATGGACCTCGAAGAAAGCCTTTGAACTGGCAAGCGCCCCAGCTATTCTCTGCTCCCTCAACGACAAAGAGATCAAGGGCAACCTGCTCTCCTGGACCAAAAACTGTCTTATAAATAGAAAAGCAAGAGTGAAAATCCATGGTACAGTTTCTGAATAAAACATACATGAAAATGGTACACCGCAAAGAGGCATTCTCAGCCCCCTTCTCCTCAACTGTTTAATAGAAAGAATAATGAGGCTGAACACCCATATCACTACAGGCTGCTAAACTACGCGGACGACTTTGTCATCAGCATAAAAGGAAGGGATGCGGCGCGCCTTGCACGCAAATGCTTTGATTGCATCAGTGAAGAGGCAATGCAGATTGGTATCAAACTCAACCCCACAAAGACAAACGCCATACCCATAAAAATAGTGAAGCCCAGCATCCAACTCACAGTACAGGGTCAACCAATTGAATTGGTGGCCACTTATCGGTATCTAGGAATAATCCTGGACACACACACACACATCAATTTTAATGCTGAGGTTACTTGCTTGAGAGCGAGAAGTGTGGCCTGGACGGCAATCCTCAGGTCGCTAACTTCCCTCTCTGGAAGAGCCAATCTGCAAATCCTTCCCACATATTATGTACAGGCAGTTAGATCAGTGATCGACTATGTCGCACCTGCACTCACAAGACTATCACAACAACGATGGAAAAAGTTTGAAGTTGCCCAAAACAATGCTATGAGAGCTGCCCTGGGAGCCCCGATGTGAACCAGGCTTGAAACAGACTGGAAACTGGTTTGCCCTCTCTTCAAGAAAGAATATCTCAAAAAACAGCTACAATTATCAGTAAGATAATTATTTCCCGTGATCCAATCCCAGTACGGCAGGACTTGGTGGTTGAACTTGGTCAAAACAACAGAAACTCTTGGGCTGCCAGAGCGGGAAAAGTCCTAAGCAGACTACAATTAAAAAAAAATTGATTTTTGATAGAGGGCGGGTGATCAACCACACCCAAACTACACTTGTTCCCCACCGTGGAAAGAGCCTACCTTAAAAATAGTGATAGAAGGTCTCCCGATGAAAAAGGCTGCCTATGATCCAACACTCCTAAGGCGCATCTTAGAAAAGCAAATGCGCAGCATTGCAGTAGCAGGAGACACCCACATCTTCGCAGAGGGATCGGTGTACACAGAATATGAGAGTGGTGGCGCTGCTCTTTGCACGGACAGCCAGCCGGAATATTAAAGACTTGGCGGATTAGTATCATCAACCCAAACTGAGATGTTTGCCATACAACAGACAATCGCATATATGACTGCACAAAACACTCAAAATGCAAACGTATACACAGACTCAAAAGCTGCACTTCAAATATTAGGAAAAAAAACAGTGGAAAGACAACGTGAAAATAATTACCATCATTTTGTATCTTGGAGCAGTAGCGAAAGGCAAAAGACTCCACATCACCCTAAACAGGATCCCATCCCATGTTGGAATCCCATTAAATGATAAAGCCGATGAAATTGCTAAATTGGCAACTCGTCATTCAGTGATACATAAAACAATCGAACCCAGCCTAGAGTATATAAAACACACCTTCACCAAAAAACTCTCACACCTCAACAAAGCCCATCTACACCAGAGAGGATCAGAAGGTTTGCTCTCTAAAATATGGTATCTTCAGGCCACTAAGCTAGAAAGGTTAAATATCCCAAAAGGAATCCAGAGGGAAATAGCAGTTCGGTTATATAAACTACGTCTAGGTTACAGATGCAACTTGGAGATTGGTAAACCCAGACGGACAGAATGTATCTTCTGTCATACAATCACAGAAATCCGGCATATTGGAGCTACGACTATCAGTAAGTATAGTATAGTATACCACTTATGAAATATACAACTTCACCACACATAAAATTTAACATTCCAGGAGATAGTGAAGTAGTGGCTACTTCACTAACTCCTAGAATGTCAAGCAACCAACGACCTTAGAAGAGCTTTCAGAGTCCCTGAATCTTGCAGTAACCACCCTGAAGCCATCAGCACTGCCACTCTTCTGGTCAGAAAAGGTGTCCAGCAGCTGGACACCCTCATAAATACTGTCAAGCAGTATCCTCCCCCGCGATAGGAACCTGACTATTTAAATGCGACCTCAGCACACTGTATAATTTTACTAAAATAATTCTACCACTTACGGGCTATTCATGTTCGTGCCACCTCTTGGGTAGCTTTACCTTCATCAATCAATCAATCCATCTGTAAATCCATCCTTCACAAAATGTTTTATTAAATACGAAAGTACTTAAGGAAATTCTTGTCTTAATCCTTCCTACGTGGTCTGACAGTCACATTCTTCATCATGTGTTAATTTTCGTGATTTACAAACAAACACACACACACACACACACACACACACACACACATACACACACACACACACACACACACACACACACATACACACACACACACACACACACACACACACACACACACAGGGGGCCTCGTAGCCTGGTGGATAGCGCGCAGGATTCGTAATTCTGTGGCGCGGGTTCGATTCCCGCACGAGGCAGAAACAAATGGGCAAAGTTTCTTTCACCCTAAGTGCCCCTGTTACCTAGCAGTAAATAGGTACCTGGGAGTTAGTCGGCGGTCACGGGCTGCTTCCTGGGGTGTGTGTGTATGTGTGGTGTGTGTGGTGTGGGAAAAAAAAAAAAAAAAAAAAAAGTAGTTAGTAAACAGTTGATTGACAGTTGAGAGGCGGGCCGAAAGAGCAAAGCTCAACTCCCGCAAAAACACAACTAGTAAACACAACTAGTAAACACACACACACACACACACACACACACACACACACACACACACAAGGTTTAGGAAGGTTTTCAGGTTGTGCAGGTACAACAAGGACAGAAACCGACTTGTAAAGGTGGTGTTTACAAACGAAACCACGAAGGAGGATATTCTCGAAAGGAAGAGTCGACTGCAGCATGTGGAGGGATACAAGAAAGTATTCCTGCAGAGGGACAGGACGAAGGAGGAGAGAGCCAGGGCAGCAGAGGCAAGGAGGAAGCGCAGGGAGGGAGAAGCAAACCAGGAAATCACAGCCCCCAACACAACCGTCCTAGAGACAAGAGGCGAACCCAAAACCAGCATCCCAGCAACACCAGAGGGGAGGGCCACCCCACCACCCCCCTCTGCATAGAAACCCCTCCCTTCCCCTCACCCTACCTGCCCCCACCCAACCCTCCCTCCACCCCCACCCCATTCTTACCCTGTCATCCCTTCCCCATTCCCATCATGTCCCCCCTCCCACCTTTCCCCCCCTGTCCCCCCTCCCTCTTCATCCCATACCCTCCCTATCCCTCCTCCCCCCTCACCCCGTATCCTCCATGTCCCCCCTATCTCCTTAACCCACACCCTACCTGTCCCCCCTTCCATGAAACCCCCACCCCTCACCCCAAACTCCCCTGAAACCCTGCAAACCACCTCACAGATCATCTCACCTACTGAAAAGCTTCCCACACCAGCAGAATGCTCGCCAAGAAAGGGACAAGAAAATGAACTGAAGAAAGTGAGCTTCAAGGCAATGTACACTAACATAGATGGAATTACTAATAAAACAAGTGAACTCGGAGAATGGGCACTAGAAGAAAACCCAGACATAATAACACTCACAGAAACAAAGCTAACAAACACCATAACAAACGCAGTGTTTCCACAGGGCAACTATGTAGGGAGGAAAGAGAGAGAAGGGAGAGGAGGAGGTGGTGTAGCTTTGCAACTAAGAGAAGGTTGGCGTTTCGAAGAGATGGTAATTCAGAACTGTGAAGGTTTCAGTGACTACATATCAGGCACCATAGCAACTGGAGGACAGAAAATTATAGTAGTAGTCATATATAACCCCCACCGAATGTCAGAAGACCCAGACAGGAATATGATAGAAACAACTTGGCCACCATCAATATAAAAGAGAGAGCAGCTTCTGTGGCTAGCAGGAACGGATCCAGGCAACTAATCATGGGAGACTTCAACCATGGAAAGATAGATTGAGGGAACAGAGACCCACATGGAGGCCCAGACACATGGAGAGCCAAGCTGCTGGATGTGGCAACAAGAAACTTTCTAAGTCAACACGTCAAGGGACCGACAAGAACGAGAGGAGGGGATGAACCAGCCTTGCTTGATCTGATATTTACCCTAAATGAGTCGGATATAAGGGAAGTTAATTTGGAAGCCCCCTTGGGAATGAGTGATCATAGTGTATTGAGCTTTGAGTACCTGGTTGAGCTAGGAATTATCACCCCCAAAAAAGAACTGGGAAACAAAGGGCTGGCGTACCGAAAGGGAAACTATGAGGAGATGAATAAATTCCTATGGGATATACATTGGGACACAGAACTCGGAACCAAGTCTGTACAAGACATGATGGACTATGTCACCCAAAAATGTCAGGAGGCTGTAAGCAGGTTTGTCCCAGCCCAACAGGAAAAAACAGAGAAGCAAAGGAAGAATCCGTGGTTTAATAGGGAATGTATGAATGCAAAGGAGCTGAACAAAAGGGCATGGAGGAACTTCCGTAATAACAGAACACCAGAAAGTAGAGAGAGATACCAGAGAACCAGGAACGAGTATGTTAGTGTGAGAAAAGTAGCTGAGAAAAGGTATGAAAATGATATAGCTAATAAAGCCAAGACCGAACCCAAGCTACTACACAGTCACATCAGGAGGAAGACAACAGTGAAGGAACAGGTGATGAAACTTAGGGTGGGCAAGGACAGGTACACAGAGAATGACAAAGAGGTGTGTGAAGAACTCAACAAAAGGTTCCAGGAGGTCTTTACAATAGAACAGGGAGAAGTCACGGTGCTAGGAGAGGTGGCAGCAAACCAGGTGACCTTGGAAAGGTTCGAAATTACAAGAGATGAGGTCAAGAAGCACCTATTGGAGCTGGATGTGAGAAAAGCTGTTGGGCCGGATGGAATCTCACCATGGGTATTGAAAGAGTGTGCAGGAGCACTTAGCTTGCCACTCTCCATAGTGTATAGTAGGTCACTGGAAACGGGAAACCTACCAGAAGTATGGAAGACTGCTAATGTAGTACCAATATTTAAAAAGGGTGACAGACAAGAGGCACTGAACTACAGGCCAGTGTCCTTAACTTGTATACCATGCAAGGTGATGGAGAAGATTGTGAGAAAAAACCTAGTAACACATCTGGAGAGAAGAGACTTCGTGACAACCCATCAACATGGGTTCAGGGAGGGTAAATCTTGCCTTACACGCTTGATAGAATTCTATGATCAGGTGGCAAAGATTAATCAAGAAAGAGAAGGATGGGCGGACTGCATTTTTTGGGACTGTCGGAAAGCCTTTGACACAGTACCCCATAAAAGGTTGATGCATAAGCTGGAGAAACAGGCAGGAGTAACTGGTAGGGCGCTCCAGTGGATAAGGGAGTACCTAAGCAATAGGAAGCAGAGAGTTATAGTGAGGGGTGAGACCTCAGAATGGCGGGAAGTCACCAGTGGAGTCCCACAGGGCTCTGTGCTTGGACCTATCCTGTTTCTGATATACGTAAATGATCTCCCAGAGAGTATAGACTCATTCCTCACAATGTTTGCTGAAGACGCCAAAATTATGAGAAGGATTAAGACAGAGGAGGACAGCTTGAGGCTTCAAGAAGACCTGGACAAGCTGCAGGAATGGTCGAACAAATGGATGTTAGAGTTTAACCCAAGTAAATGTAATGTAATGAAGATAGGAGTAGGAAGCAGGAGACCAGATACAAGGTATCACTTGGGAGATGAAATACTTCAAGAGTCAGAGAGAGAGAAAGACCTGGGGGTTGATATCACGCCAGACCTATCCCCTGAAGCTCATATTAAGAGGATAACATCAGCAGCATATGCCAGGTTGGCTAACATAAGAACGGCCTTTAGAAACTTGTGTAAGGAATCTTTCAGAACATTATATACCACATATGTCAGACCAATCCTGGAGTATGCGGCTCCAGCATGGAGTCCATATCTAGTCAAGCATAAGACTAAATTGGAAAAGGTTCAAAGGTTTGCCGCCAGACTAGTACCCGAGCTGAGAGGTATGAGCTACGAGGAGAGACTACGGGAATTGAACCTCACTTCGTTGGAAGACAGAAGAGTTAGGGGGGACATGATCACCACATTCAAGATTCTCAAGGGAATCGACAGGGTTGATAAAGATAGGCTATTTAACACAAGGGGCACACGCACTAGGGGACACAGGAGGAAACTGAGTGCCCAAATGAGCCACAGAGATATTAGAAAGAACTTTTTTTTTGTGTCAGAGTGGATGACAAATGTAATGCATTAGGAAGCAATGTGGTGGAGGCTGACTCCATACACAGTTTCAAGTGTAGATATGATAGAGCCCAATAGGCTCAGGAACCTGTACACCTGTTGATTGACGGTTGAGAGGCGGGACCAAAGAGCCAGAGCTCAACCCCCGCAAGCACAACTAGGTGAGTACAACTAGGTGAGTACACACACATACACACACACACACACACACCACTAGACTAGTCGCAGAACTAAGAGGCATGAGTTACGAGGAAAGGCTGCGGGAAATGCACCTTACGACACTGAAAGACAGAAGAGTGAGGGGAGACATGATCACTACCTACAAAATCCTCAGGGGAATTGACAGGGTAGACATGGACAAACTATTCAACACTGGCGGTAAGCGAACAAGGGGACACAGGTGGAAACTGAGTACCCAAATGAGCCACAGGGACGTTAGAAAGAACTTTTTCAGAGTCAGAGTAGTTAACAGGTGGAATGCATTAAGCAGAGATGTGGTGGAGGCTGACTCCATACACAGTTTTAAATGTAGATATGATATAGCCAGTAGGCTCAGGAATCTGTACACCAGTTGATTGACAGTTGAGAGGCGGGACCAAAGAGCCAGTGCTCAACCCCCGCAAACACAACTAGGTGAGAACAACTAGGTGAGTACACACACACACACACACACACACACACACACACACACACACACACACACACACACACACACACACACACACACACACACACACACAAACACACACACACACACACACACAGACACACACACACACACACACACACACACACACACACACACACACACACACACACAAACACACACACACACACACACACACACACACACACACACACACACACACACAGGTGGAAGCTGAGTACCCAAATGAGCCACAGAGACGTTAGGAAGAACTTTTTCAGTGTCAGAGTAGTTAGCAAATGGAATGCATTAGGAAGTGATGTGGTGGAGGCTGACTCCATTCACAGTTTCAAATGTAGATATGATAGAGCCCAATAGGCTCAGGAATCTGTACACCAGTTGATTGACGGTTGAGAGGCGGGACCAAAGAGCCAGAGCTCAACCCCCGCAAGCACAATTAGGTGAGTACAATTAGGTGAGTACACACAAACACACACACACAAACACACACACACACACACACACAAACACACACACACACACACACACACACACACACACACACACACACACACACACACACACACACACACACACACACACACACACACACACACCGGTGACTGAGCAGACAGCATTCTGGACTTTGATCCTGTGTCAGAGTGGTTGACAAATGGAATGCATTAGGAAGTGATGTGGTGGAGGCTGACTCCATACACAGTTTCAAGTGTAGATATGATGGAGCCCAATTGGCTCAGGAACCTGTACACCTGTTGATTGACGGTTGAGAGGCGGGACCAAAGAGCCAGAGCTCAAGCCCCGCAAGCACAATTAGGTGAGTACAATTATGTGAGTATACACACACACACACACACACACACACACACACACACACACACACACACACGCACAAGGGAACACTGGTGGAAACTGAGCGCCCAAATGAGCCACAGAGATATAAGAAAGAACTTTTTTAGTGTCAGAGTGATTGACAAATGGAATGCATTAGGAAGTGATGTGGTGGAGGCTGACTCCATACACAGTTTCAAGTGTAGATATGATAGAGCCCAGTAGGCTCAGGAATCTGTACACCTGTTGATTGACGGTTGAGAGGCGGGACCAAAGAGCCAGAGCTCAACCCCCGCAAACACAACAAGGTGAGTAGAACTAGGTGAGTACACACACACACACACACACACACACACACACACACACACACACACACACACACACACACACACACAAACACACACACACACACCCGAAACACACACACACACACACACACACACAGACCTGACCTGACTTAGTCCCCATCTCCGCCCCCCCCCACCCCCAGTCCCCCGAATTGCCCATACACACACTCTTCCCCTCCCCACTCTCCCTCTCTCCCACTCCCACTATCTCTCTCCTGCTCTCCCTCTCCTGCTCTCTCTCTCCTGCTCTCTCTCTCTCTCTCTCTCTCTCTCTCTCTCTCTCTCTCTCTCTCTCTCTCTCTCTCTCTCTCTCTCTCTCTCTCTCTCTCTCTCTCCCTCCCTCCCTCCCCCTCTCCCTCCCTCTCTTTCCTTCCCCCTCCCTCCCCCTCTCCCTCCCTCTCTTTCCTTCCCCCTCCCTCTCTGCCCACACACACACACACACACCTCCCCCCCTCTCTCCCTCACCCGCTCTCTCACTCACTCGCTCTCTCCCTCACCCACTCTCTCCCTCTCCTCTCTCTCCCTCCCGCCTCTCTCTCCATCTCCTCCCCCCCCCTCCCCTGCTACTTTCTTCTCACTTCAGTGGAAGGGTCGGATCCCCCCCCACCCACCCATTTATCTCTCCCCTTATCACTCCCTTTCTCTCTCTCTCTCTTTCTCTCTCTCTTCCTCTCTCTCTCTCTCTCCCTCCCCCATCCCAACAGGGTCAAACATGGCAGCCAGAGGTCCCAGGGGAACAGGAAAGAGCCAAGGTGACGAAATGAAGGAAATGTTCGCCCAGTTTCTGGAGGACATCAAGAGTGAGATACAAGAAATGATGCAGGAAATGAAGAACGAAATAAGCAGCCTGAAAAGAGAGCTGACAGCAGCAAAGGAGGAGATTAGAGCCCTCAAAAAGAATTGTATCGAGGCTGAGAATCAGAAAACCACCCAGGGAGAAGGTGGTAATAGTTTTCTGGATGAGAATGCCACAATAAAAGCAACATTTGCGGAAATACTAAAAAAAAATAACTCTGAAGTAATGACTGCAGTGATGGAGGTGGCCATGAAAGCAGCCACCTCGCAGGAGGCGGCACGCTCCACTAGCCAACTGCGGGAAAGGAACAGATCAGTGGTTGCTGTGGGTATTAAGGAGCAGGAAGGATCTAATAGGACAGAGTGGAATGACAAGGACAAAGCAGCAGTGAATGAAGTACTAAAGGCACTAGACATGGAAGTGGCTGAGCATAGCATTGAGAAGGTTTTCAGGCTAGGCCGGTACAACAAAGACCGAGACCGAATGATAAAGATAGTGTTTGCAAACGAGAACACAAAAGAGAAGATCCTATCAAGGAAGAGCTCCCTGAAAAACGTGGGAAAATTAAAAAATGTATTCCTCCAGAGAGACATGACAAGGGAGGAGAGAGCCGTGGCGGCAGAAGCAAGGAAGAGGCGCAGGGCAAGAGGGGAAAACCAGGAAGTCACAGCTCCCAGAACAACACCCCCAGAGGCGAGGGGGGAACCCACAACCAGCTACCCAGTAACACCAGAAGGGAGGACAACTCCGCCTCCCTCCTCTGCATAGAAAACCCCCCTACCCCAAACCCTCCCTACCCCCACTCAAATGTTCAGCCAAATCTCCCTCCCCCCACACCCAATCCCCACCCTTCTACCCCTCCCCTCCTCCCGAGTCCTCCCTCCCCCCCTTTCCTTCCCGTCCTCCCTCCCCTTTCACCCCATACCCTCCCTGTCCCTCCCCCTTCACTGGATCCCCCGCCCCTCATCCCAGTATCCTCTGAGACCCTGTTATCCACCTCACAGGTCCTCACAACCATGGAACAGCCTCCCCCACCAGCACAACACTCACCAAGGAGGCGATTTGAGAAGGGACAGAAGAAAGTGAGCCTCAAAGCGATGTACACTAACATAGATGGAATTACAAATAAAGCAAATGAGCTTGGAGAACTGGTACTAGAGGAAAACCCAGACATAATAGCCCTCACAGAAACAAAGATCACGAAAACGATAACAAATGCAGTGTTCCCACAGGACTATTATGTTATGAGGAAAGAGAGGGAAGGAAGAGGTGGGGGTTGTGTAGCTCTGCTGGTAAGAAAAGGCTGGGATTTTGAGGAGATGGATATTCAGGGCTGTGAAGGTTTCAGTGACTACATAGCAGGTACGGTAACAAATGGAGGGAAAAAAATTATAGTCACAGTCATATATAATCCACCACCAAATGACAGAAGACCTAGACAGGAATATGATAGAAACAACATGGCCACCATTAACATAATAGAAAGAGCAGCTTCTGTTGCTAGCAGGAATGGATATGGACTACTAATTATGGGAGACTTCAACCATGGGAAGATAGATTGGAAGAACAGAGACTCGCATGGAGGACCAGAAACATGGAGAGCTAAGCTGCTGGACGTGGCAACAAGAAACTTTCTAAGCCAGCACACCAAAGAACCAACAAGAATGAGAGGAGAAGATGAACCAGCAATGCTTGATTTGATATTTACCCTAAATGAATGGGATATAAGGGAAGTTAAGATGGAAGCGCCCTTGGGAATGAGTGACCACAGTGTATTGAACTTTGAGTACTTGGTAGAGCTAGGACTTATCTCCCCCAAAAAAGAACTAGGAATCAAAAGGCTGGCATACCGAAAGGGGAATTATGAACAGATGAGAAGTTTCCTAAGTGAAATACCTTGGGACACAAACCTCAGAGACAAGTCTGTACAGGGTATGATGGACTATGTTACCCAAAAGTGTCAGGAGGCAGTAAACAGGTTCATCCCGGCCCAAAGGGAAAAATCCGAGAAGCAACAGAAGAATCCATGGTATAATAGGGCATGTATCGAAGCGAAGAAACTGAACAAAAAGGCGTGGAGGAACTTCCGGAATAACAGAACACCAGAAAGCAGAGAGAGATACCAGAGAACCAGGAATGAGTACGTCAGGGTGAGAAGAGAAGCAGAGAAAAATTTTGAAAATGATATAGCAAACAAAGCCAAGACTGAACCTAAGCTACTCCACAGTCACATCAGAAGGAAAACAACAGTGAAAGAACAAGTATTGAAACTTAGAACAGGCGAGGACAGGTATACAGAGAATGACAGAGAGGTGTGTGAGGAACTCAACAAGAGGTTCCAGGAGGTCTTCACAATAGAACAGGGTGAGGTCACTGTGCTAGGAGAAAGGGAGGTAAACCAGGCGGCCTTGGAGGAGTTCGAAATTACGAGAGAGGAGGTCAAGAGACACCTGCTGGATCTGGATGTTAGAAAGGCTGTTGGTCCAGATGGGATCTCACCATGGGTACTGAAAGAGTGTGCAGAGGCACTTTGCTTGCCACTCTCCATAGTGTATAGTAAGTCACTAGAGACGGGAGACCTACCAGAAATATGGAAGACGGCGAATGTGGTCCCAATATACAAAAAGGGCGACAGACAAGAGGCACTGAACTACAGGCCAGTGTCCTTGACTTGTATACCATGCAAGGTGATGGAGAAGATCGTGAGAAAAAAACTGGTAACACATCTGGAGAGAAGGGGCTTCGTGACAAATCGCCAACATGGATTCAGGGAGGGTAAATCTTGCCTTACAGGCTTGATAGAATTCTACGATCAGGTGACACAGATTAAGCAAGAAAGAGAGGGCTGGGCGGACTGCATTTTCTTGGATTGTCGGAAAGCCTTTGACACAGTACCGCATAAGAGGCTGGTACATAAACTGGAGAGACAGGCAGGTGTAGCTGGTATGGTGCTCCAGTGGATAAGGGAGTATCTAAGCAATAGGAAGCAGAGAGTTACGGTGAGGGGTGAGACCTCCGATTGGCGTGAAGTCACCAGTGGAGTCCCACAGGGCTCTGTACTCGGTCCTATCTTGTTTCTGATACATGTAAATGATCTCCCGGAGGGTATCGATTCATTTCTCTCAATGTTTGCGGACGATGCTAAAATTATGAGAAGGATTAACACAGAAGAGGACTGTTTGAGGCTTCAAGATGACCTAGACAAGCTGAAGGAATGGTCGAACAAATGGTTGTTAGAGTTTAACCCAACCAAATGTAATGTAATGAAGATAGGTGTAGGGAGCAGGAGGCCAGATACAAGGTATCATCTGGGAGAGGAAATTCTTCAGGAGTCAGAGAAGGAAAAAGACTTGGGGGTTGATATCACGCCAGACCTGTCTCCTGCAGCACATATCAAGCGGATAACATCAGCGGCATATGCCAGGTTGGCCAACATACGAACGGAATTCAGAAACTTGTGTAAAGAATCATTCAGAACTTTGTATACCACATATGTCAGGCCAATCCTGGAGTATGCAGCCCCAGCATGGAGTCCATATCTAGTCAAGGATAAGACTAAACTGGAAAAGGTTCAAAGGTTTGCCACCAGACTAGTACCCGAGCTGAGAGGTATGAGCTACGAGGAGAGACTACGGGAATTAAACCTCACTTCGCTGGAAGACAGAAGAGTTAGGGGGGACATGATCACAACATTCAAGATTCTGAAGGGGATTGATAGGGTAGATAAAGACAGTCTATTTAACACAAGGGGAACACGCACAAGGGGACACAGGTGGAAACTGAGTGCCCAAATGAGCCACAGAGATATTAGAAAGAACTTTTTTAGTGTCAGAGTGGTTGACAAATGGAATGCATTAGGGGGTGATGTGGTGGAGGCTGACTCCATACACAGTTTCAAGTGTAGATATGACAGAGCCCGATAGGCTCAGGAATCTGTACACCTGTTGATTGACGGTTGAGAGGCGGGACCAAAGAGCCAGAGCTCAACCCCCGCAAACACAACTAGGTGAGTACAACTAGGTGAGTACACACACACACACACACACACACACACACACACACACACACACACACACACACACACACACACACACACCGGTGACTGAGCAGACAGCATGCTGGACTGTGATCCTGTGTCAGAGTGGTTGACAAATGGAATGCATTAGGAAGTGATGTGGTGGAGGCTGACTCCATACACTGTTTCAAGTGTATATATGATGGAGCCCAATAGGCTCAGGAACCTGTACACCTGTTGATTGACGGTTGAGAGGCGGGACCAAAGAGCCAGAGCTCAAGCCCCGCAAGCACAATTAGGTGAGTACAATTATGTGAGTATACACACACACACACACACACACACGCACAAGGGAACACTGGTGGAAACTGAGCGCCCAAATGAGCCACAGAGATATAAGAAAGAACTTTTTTAGTGTCAGAGTGGTTGACAAATGGAATGCATTAGGAAGTGATGTGGTGGAGGCTGACTCCATACACAGTTTCAAGTGTACATATGATAGAGCCCAGTAGGCTCAGGAATCTGTACACCTGTTGATTGACGGTTGAGAGGCGGGACCAAAGAGCCAGAGCTCAACCCCCGCAAACACAACAAGGTGAGTAGAACTAGGTGAGTACACACACACTCTCACACACAAGATATGATGGACCTACTCATACAGAAATGCCAGGAGACCGAAGAGAGATTTATACCAACGGTAAAGGGAAAAAATAAGAAGGAATATAATAACCCATGGTTTAATAGACAGTGTCAGGAAGCAAAAATGGCCAGCAGGCGGGATTGGAGGAAGTACAGAAGACAAAGGACAGCGGACAACAGGATCAGATGCAACAGAGCTAGGAACGATTACATTAACATACAACGAACATCGGAAAGGGACTATGAGAACGATTTTGCAATCAAAGCGAAAAAGCAACCTAAGTTACTACACAGTCATATAAGAAGAAAAATGTCGGTGAACGACCAAGTGACAAGACTAAGGAAGACAGAGGGGGCATATACTGAAAGTGACAAGGAAATCTGCGAGGCACTGAATGCCAGTTTCCATGGAGTGTTCACTACCTAGCCTGAGCAGCTCCCATTGTTGGAAGGGGTTACCCTAGATGAAAGACATAGAGGTGACAGCAGAGGAGGTAATGAAACAGTTGACAACTCTAGATGCAACTAAAGCAGTTGGACCAGACAAAGTATCACCGTGGATACTAAAAGAAGCAGCGCAGACCCTCAGCATGCCTCTGGCAATGATCTTTAATGAGTCACTTATGTCGGGAGAATTGCCCAGTTGCTGGAAGAAGGCAAATGTCGTACCCATCTTCAAGAAAGGCGATAGGGAGGAGGCACTTATCTATAGACCTGTATTACTGACAAGTATCCCCTGTAAAATACTGGAAAGAATAATTAGGCTACGACTGGTTGCACACCTGGAGAACATTAGGTTTGTGCACAAACACCAACATGGGTTCTGGACAGGGAAATCGTGCCTAACAAACCTTCTGGAATTCTATGATAAAATAACGAGGATAAGACAGGTCAGAGATGGTTGGGTAGACTGCATATTTCTGGACTGCCAAAAAGCCTTTGATACATTACCGCACATGAGACTGCTGTTCAAACTCGAGAGGCAGGAGGGGGTGGGGGGGAAAGGTCCTAGCATGGATAAGGAACTACCTAACAGGAAGGAGCCAAAGAGTTACGGTAAGGGGCGAGAAGTCGGTCTGGCGAACAGTAACAAGTGGAGTACCACAAGGATCGGTGCTGGGACCAATTCTATTTCTTGTATATGTTAACGACATGTTTACAGGCGTAGAGTCCTACACGTCGATGTTTGCGGATGACACAAAGTTGATGAGAAGAGTTGTGACAGATGAGGATTGCAGGATCCTCCAAGAGGACCTGAACAGGTTGCAGATATGGTCAGAGAAATGGCTACTGGAATTCAACACGAGCAAATGTAAAGTTATGGAAATGGGACTAGGAAATAGGAGCCCAAAGGGACAGTACACAATGAAGGGGAACAGCCTACCTGTGACTACGTGCGAAAGAGACCTGGGGGTGGACGTAACACCTAATCTATCTCCTGAGGCACATATAAATAGGATAACGACAGCAGCGTACTCTACACTGGCGAAAGTTAGAACATCATTCAGAAACCTAAGTAAGGAGGCATTTAGGGCGCTTTATACTGCCTACATGAGGCCAGTCTTAGAGTATGCCGCCTCATCATGGAGTCCCCATCTAAAGAAGCATATAATGAAACTGGAAAAGGTTCAGAGGTTTGCAACGAGACTCGTCCCAGAGCTACGAGGGATGGGGTATGAGGAGCGCCTGAGGGAGCTGTGCCTTACGACACTAGAAAGAAGAAGGGAGAGGGGGGACACGATAGGAACTTATAAAATACTCAGAGGGATTGACAGAGTGGACATAGATGAAATGTTCACACGGAATCGTAACAGAACGAGGGGACATGGATGGAAGCTGGAAACTCAGATGAGTCACAGAGATGTTAGGAAGTTTTCTTTTAGCGTGAGAGTAGTGGGAAAATGGAATGCACTTCAGGAACAGGTTGTGGAAGCAAATACTATTCATAATTTTAAAACCAGGTATGATAGGGAAATGGGACAGGAGTCATTGCTGTAAACAACAGATGCTCGAAAGGTGGGATCCAAGAGTCAATGCTCGATCCTGCAGACACAACTAGGTGAATACAACTAGGTGAGTACACACACACACAGTTGATTCTCACCAGTTGATTGACAGTTGAGAGGCGGGACCAAAGAGACAGAGTTCAACCCCGGTAAACACAACTAGGTGAGTACAATTAGGTGAATACACACACACACACACACACACATATGTGTGTGTGTGTGTGTGTGTATGTGTGTAAATTACGAAAATAAACACATGATGAAAAAGTGAGTGTCAGACCACGTATGAATGATTAAGACAAGAATTTCCTTAAGTTCTTTCGTATTTAATAATACGTTAAATAGGTCGGGAAATTAGATAAACGACGATTAGAATAGCTGCAACACACATAATATTTACCACTTCACCACACATAATATTTACCACTTCACCACACATAATATTTACCACTTCACCACACATAATATTTACCACTTCACAACCCATAATATTTACCACTTCCCCACACATAATATTTACCTCTTCACCACACATAATATTTACCACTTCACCACACATAATATTTACCACTTCCCCACACATAATATTTACCTCTTCACCACACATAATATTTACCACTTCCCCACACATAATATTTACCACTTCCCCACACATAATATTTACCTCTTCACCACACATAATATTTACCACTTCCCCACACATAATATTTACCACTTCACCACACATAATATTTACCACTTCACAACCCATAATATTTACCACTTCACCACACATAATATTTACCTCTTCACCACACATAATATTTACCTCTTCACAACACATAATATTTACCACTTCACAACCCATAATATTTACCACTTCACAACCCATAATATTTACCACTTCACAACCCATAATATTTACCACTTCACCACACATAATATTTACCTCTTCACCACACATAATATTTACCACTTCCCCACACATAATATTTACCTCTTCACCACACATAATATTTACCACTTCACGTCACAAAAACCAGTTTCCAAGCAACAAAAATCAGGCAAGAAAGAGGGGGGTGGGAAGATTGCGTATTTTAGGATTACAAGAAATCCATTGACACAGTACCACACAATATATTAATGCACAAGCTGGAGATGTAGGTAGGAATGAAAGGGAAGGTACTCCACTGGATAAGGGAGTACCTAAGCAACAGAAGACATCGTGTCACTGTGAGGGGCGATGTCTCATTGGCGAGGCATCACCAGCGGAGTCCCAAGGGGTTCAGTCCTTCGACCTATGCTGTTTCTGTTATATGTAAATGATCTCCCAGGGGGTATAGAATCGGTTCTCTCATTGTTTACTGATGATGCCAAAATATGAGGAGGATTAAGAAAGAGGAAGATAGTATGAAACTACAAGATGTCCAAGACAAAATGAATGAAGGTCCAAACAAGGGCTACTAAAGTTAAATCCGAGTAAATGTAAGGTAATGAAACTAGGTGGTGGAAACAGGCCAGACACTTGATACCGAATGGGAAATGATGCCCTTCATAAAACGGACAGAGGGAAAAATCTAGGAGTTGATGACCCCTGACAGCTGAGTGGACAGCGCTTCGGATTCGTAGTCCTGAGGTTCCGGGATCGCTGCCCAGTGGAGGCGAAGACAAATGGGTCTAGAATCTCTTCACCAGTTTATTGACAGTTGAGAAGCGGGACCAAGGAGCCAGAGCTCTACCCCTGCAAGAACAAATAGGTTAGTACAACTAGGTAAGTACCCATAATATTTACCACTACACCCCACTTCACCACACATAATATTTACCATAGCATCTTACAAATATTTACTCTTTCACTACATAAAATTGCATGAACAAAAAGGATTTATATAATTTTCAAAAATTCTAAACATATTTATATTAATTATTAAAAAAACACTTACCTAAGTTATTAAATAACCATCTCCAGTGTACAACTTTGGCGGGAAAATTCAAATCCCTAAACGAGTTTTATTACTCAAATCTAAATTTATTGAAGAAATTTGTTAATTTTTATGTGATTATATATTATAACTATATTTCTAAAAATGTTTATGTTGAAATCATAAATTTAAGTTTAATATTATAGAACGATTTTGAAATTCAAGCAGTAACTTAGAGAAATATAATTAACTGCAAAATGTTACTAAACAAATAAACATTATTTATTTTATTTGAAGACTTATCTCTTATACACAATTCATTAAAATGTTAATCGCGAAAATTGTATTCTCAAGAGAAATTTTCAGAATTTGCTCCACAATCTGAACCAAAGCTAAATAAACATTTTAATTTTCTTTTTACACTCAAAAAGTCAACCTGGCAAAATCGATCCACAGTTTTGATGTTCACGAGGCGGTGAACCGCACCTGGGGAGTGGAGAGTAACGGCACATATAGCGGCATGGTTGGCATGCTCCAGAGGGAGCAAATGGAGCTCTCCACCGTTGCCGCCCCCACAGCAAGGCGCCTCAGAGTTGTGAATCATATTATGGCATATCCTTCTGACACCTTCACAATAGCTTCTCTTAAGCCAATGCTGCTGCCAAAATACCTCGCCCTTATACGACCATTTAAAGGTAAATTTCAATCTAATTTTGTTGGGAGAGAAATATGAACTTAGGAGTCAGAAAAGAGCGAATTCATGCATATGGTTACTACTGTCAAATGCAACCAAACAAAAGTTTTTCTTAACAATTATGTTTGCCGTTTCTCATATTTACTCACCTGTATTTACAAAGAAGATTTGGTGTTCGTTTGTTGTCATAAGAGAGAGGAAACACAGTAAGTATGTGAAGACAAATCGTTGCCAGAATCACAAAATAATGTAGACTGTATTTATTACACTGTAAGTTGACTTATATAAGTTTATATATATATATATATATATATATATATATATATATATATATATATATATATATATATATATATATATATATATATATATATATATATATATATATATATGTCGTACCTAGTAGCCAGAACGCACTTCTCGGCCGACTATGCAAGGCCCGATTTGCCTAATAAGCCAAGTTTTCCTGAATTAATATATTTTTTTTTTTTTTTCTTATGAAATGATAAAGCTACCCATTTCATTATGTATGAGGTCAATTTTGTTTATTGGAGTTAAAATTAACGTAGATATATGACCAAACCTAACCAACCCTACCTAACCTAACCTAACCTATCTTTATAGGTTAGGTTAGGTTAGGTAGGTTAGGTAGTCGAAAAACAATTAATTCATGAAAACTTGGCTTATTAGGCAAATCGGGCCTTGCATAGTAGGCTGAGAAGTGCGTTCTGGTTACTAGGTACGACATATATATATATATATATATATATATATATATATATATATATATATATATATATATATATATATATATATATATATATATATATATATATATATATATATTTTATTAAATATGACCGAAAAAGTAAGATTAATAATTCTAACACGAATTTTCTCAATCTTTCGTACATTATGCTTCACTGTTGGAGGTAAATCAAAAATCACTTCTCCAAAATTCATTTTTATTTCTAGTCTGACGCGACACGGGCGCGTTTCGTAAAACTTATTACATTTTCAAAGACTTCACAAATACACAACTGATTAGAACTTGCGTTTCCCTGATTTTATATCTACATTTGAGTGAGGTGGGAAGGGTGATGTGGCATTACATTTGAGTAAGGTGGGAAGGATGATGTGGCATTAGAGGATATTAATAGGGTATTAAAAGTATCAACACAAGACAGAACACGAAACAATGGATATTGAATAGAAGTGTTTGTAGAAAGCCTATTGGTCCATATTTCTTGATGCTTCTATATTGGAGCGGAGTCTTGAGGTGGGTAGAATATAGTTGTGCAATAATTGGCTGTTGATTGCTGGTGTTGACTTCTTGATGTGTAGTGCCTCGCAAACGTCTAGCCGCCTGCTATCGCTGTATCTATCGATGATTTCTGTGTTGTTTACTAGGATTTCTCTGGCGATGGTTTGGTTATGGGAAGAGATTATATGTTCCTTAATGGAGCCCTGTTGTTTATGCATCGTTAAACGCCTAGAAAGAGATGTTGTTGTCTTGCCTATATACTGGTTTTTTTGGAGCTTACAGTCCCCAAGTGGGCATTTGAAGGCATAGACGACGTTAGTCTCTTTTAAAGCGTTCTGTTTCGTGTCTGGAGAGTTTCTCATGAGTAGGCTGGCCGTTTTTCTATATATATATATATATATATATATATATATATATATATATATATATATATATATATATATATATATATATATATATATATATATATATATATATTTATAAACTTTAGACACTCACACCCATCAGGGGAATCGAACCCTGGCCATCAAGATGGCAGGTATCCACTTGTATCCACTACACCAAACTCAGAGACCTAAAGAGGTGGGAATTCCGGTGTATTTAACTTCCCAGATATCCCATCCTCTCCAGGCAATGAAGCGCAAGTTAGTGCATTAAAGCATGGACACTGTACTCACCTAGTTGTGTTTGTGGGGGTTGAGCTCTGGTTCTTTGGTCCCGCCTCTCAACCGTCAATCAACAGGTGTACAGGTTCCTGAGCCTATTGGGCTCTATCATATCTACACTTGAAACTGTGTATGGAGTCAGCCTCCACCACATCACTTCCTATTGCATTCCATTTGTCAACCACTCTGACACTAAAAAAGTTCTTTCTAATATCACTGTGGCTCATTTGGGCACTCAGTTTCCACCTGTGTCGCCTAGTGTGTGTGCCCCTTGTGTTAAATAGCCTGTCTTTATCAAGCCTGTCGATTTCATTGAGAATCATGAATGTGATGATCATGTCCCCCCTAACTCTTCTGTCTTCCAACGAAGTGAGGTTTAATTCCTGTAGTCTCTCCTCGTAGCTCATACCTCTCAGCTCGGGTACTAGTCTGGAGGCAAACCGTTGAACCTTTTGCACTTTAGTCTTATGCTTGACTAGATATGGACTCCATGCTGGAGCCGCATACTCCAGGATTGGTCTGACATATGTGGTATATAATGTTCTGAAAGATTCCTTATTCAAGTTTCTAAAGGACGTTCTTATTTTAGCCAACCTGGAATATGCTACTGATGTTATGCTCATGATATGAGCTTCAGGGGACAGGTCTGGCATGATATCAACCCCCATGTCTTTCTCTTTCTCTGACTCTTGAAGTATTTCATCTCCCAAATGATACCTTGTGTCTGGTCTCCTGCTTCCTACCCCTATCTTCATTACATTACATTTGCTTGGGTTAAACTCTAACAACCATTTGTTCGACCATTCCTGCAGCTTGTCCAGGTCTTCTTGAAGCCTCAAGCTGTCCCCCTCTGTCATAATCCTTCTCATAATTTTTGCGTCGTCAGCAAACATTGAGAGGAATGAGTCTATACCCTCAGGGAGATCATTTACGTATACCAGAAACAGGATAGGTCCGAGTACAGAGACCTGTGGGACTACACTGGTGACTTCCGGCCATTCTGAGGTCTCACCCCTCACAGTAACTCTCTGTTTCCTATTGCTTAGGTACTCCCTTATCCACTGGAGCGCCCTACCAGTTATTCCTGCCTGTTTCTCAATCTTATGCAACAACCTTTTATGGGATACTGTGTCAAAGGCTTTCCGATAGTCCAAAAAAATGCAGTCCTCCCATCCTTCTCTTTCTTGCTTAATCTTTGTCACCTGATCGTAGAATTCTATCAAGCCTGTAAGGCAAGATTTACCCACCCTGAACCCGTGTTGATGGGTTGTCACGAAGTTTCTTCTCTCCAGATGTGTTACTAAGTTTTTTCTCACAATCTTCTGCCTCACCTTGCATGGTATACAAGTTAAGGACACTGGCCTGTATGTAGTTCAATGCCTCTTGTCTGTCACCCTTTTTGTATATTGGTACTACATAAGCAGTCTTCCATATTTCTGGTAGGTCTCCCTTTTCCAGTGACCTACTATACACTATGGAGAGTGGCAAGCAAAGTACTCCTGCACACTCTTTCAACACCCATGGTGAGATTCCATCTGGCCCAACAGCTTTTCTCACATCCAGCTCCAGTAGGTGCTTCTTGACCTCATCTCTTGTAATTTCGAACGTTTCCAAGGTCACCTGGTTTGCGTCCACATCTCCTAGCGTAGTGACGTCTCCCTGTTCTATTGTAAAGACCTCCTGGAACATTTTGTTGAGTTCTTCACACACCTCTTTGTCATTCTCTGTATACCTGTCCTCGCCCACCCTAAGTTTCATCACCTGTTCCTTCACTGTTGTCTTCCTCCTGATGTTACTGTGTAGTAGCTTTGGTTCGGTCTTGGCTTTATTAGCTATATCATTTTCATACCTTTTCTCACCTGCTCTTCTCACACTGACATACTCGTTCCTGGTTCTCTGGTATCTCTCTCTACTTTCTGGTGTTCTGTTATTACGGAAGTTCCTCCATGCCCTTTTGTTCAGCTCCTTTGCTTTCATACATTCCCTTTTAAACAATGGATTCTTCTTTTGCTTCTCTGTTTTTTCCTGTCGGGCCGGGACAAACCTGCTGACAGCGTCCTGACACTTTTGGGTGACATAGTCCATCATGTCTTGTACGGACTTGGTTCTGAGTTCTGTGTCCCAATGTATATTTCTTAGGAATTTATTCATCTCCTCATAGTTTCCCTTTCGGTACGCCAGCCCTTTGTTTCCCAGTTTTTTTTTTGTGGGAGATAATTCCTAGTTCAACCAGGTACTCAAAGCTCAATACACTGTGATCACTCATTCCCAAGGGGGCTTCCAACTTAACTTCCCTTATATCCGACTCATTTAGGGTAAATATCAGATCAAACAAGACTGGTTCATCCCCTCCTCTCATTCTTGTCGGTCCCTTGACGTGTTGACTTAGAAAGTTTCTTGTTGCCACATCCAGCAGCTTAGCTCTCCATGTGTCTGGTCCTCCATGTGGGTCTCTGTTCCCCCAATCTATCTTTCCATGGTTGAGGTCTTCCATGATTAGTAGTCTGGATCCGTTCCTGTTAGCCACAGAAGCTGCCTTCTCTATTATATTGATGGTGGCCAAGTTGTTTCTATCATATTCCTGTCTGGGTCTCCTGACATTCGGTGGGGGTTTATATATGACTACTACTATAATTTTTTGTCCTCCAGTTGCTATGGTGCCTGATATGTAGTTACTGAAACCTTCACAGTTCTGAATTACCATCTCAAAACTCCAACCTTCTCTTATTAACAAAGCTGCACCACCTCCTCCTCTCCCTTCTCTCTCTTTCCTCACTACATAGTAGCCCTGTGGAAACACTGTGTTTGTTATGGTTTTCGTTAGCTTTGTTTCTGTGAGTGCTATTATGTCTGGGTTTTCCTCTAGTGCCCATTCTTCGAGTTCACTAGTTTTATTTGTAATCCCATCTATGTTAGTGTACATTGCCTTGAAGCTGACTTTCTTCTGTTTTTGTCCCCTTCTTGGCGAGCATTCTGCCAGTGTGGAAAGCTGTTCCCTGGGTGAGATCTGTGATGTGGTTTGCAGGGTCTCAGAGGATTTGTGGTGGGGGTGGGGGTTCAAGGGAAGAGGGGACAGATAGGGTTTTGGTTAAAGAGATAGGCGGGACATGGAGATACAGGGTGAGGGGGAGGAGGGATAGGGAGGGTATGGGATGAAGGGGGAGGGGGGAAAGGTGAGGGGGGACATATTGGGAATGGGGGAGGGGCGACAGGATCAGAATGGGGTGGGAGGGGGGGAGCATTTGGGTGGGAGCAGGTAGGGTGAGGGGAAGGGATTTTCTATGCACAGGGGGGGTGGTGGTGGTGCCCTCCCCTCTGGTGTTGCTGGGATGCTAGTTTTGAGTTCCCCTCTTGTCTCTGGGACTGTTGTGGTGGGGGCTGCGATTTCCTGGTAAACTCCTCTCTACATGCACTTTCTCCTTGCCTCTGCTGCCCTGGCTCTCTCCTCGTTCGTCCTGTCCCACTGCAGGAATACTTTTTTGTATCCCTCCACATACTGCAGACGACTCTTCCTTTCGAGAATATCCTCCTTCGTGGCTTCGTTTGTAAACACCACCTTTACAAGTCGGTTTCTGTCCTTGTCCAACCAGTCCAACCTCAAAACCTTCTCAATGTTTTGTTCAGCCCCTTCCATCTGTAACCCCTTCAGTAGCCCATGTACTGCCTCTCTATCCTTGCTATTCCATTCTTGCCTGTTGGATCCTTCCTGTACATCTACAATGTGTACTTCCTGTACACGAACCTGTACATCTTTTCTCAATCTTTGGCAGCTTTGTTTACAATTATTAAACAGTTAATGAGCTCCAAAGCACCAGGAGGATGTTTACAACAATAACAACAGTTGATTGGCAAGTTTTTATGCTTGTAAACTGATTAATAAATGTAACCAAAGCCATCAAAGATTGAGGAACGATGTACACATTTGTAAGTACTTGCATAACTGCTTCGTGAATCAGACTCCAGATGTTCCCATCACTGATATATAAGGAAAACAGTCGGGACAAATAATGAGAAAATAAAAAAACTAACTATACTCACGAAATGAATGCTATGGTAAATAACACAGCTCAATTCCAAAGCAATGTCACACAAAATAATTAAATCAAAATTAAAATAAATCGAAATTTATGAAAAATCAATTTATCAATGAAATCAGAAACATTGAAATGGAATAGTAACATATTTAGAGTAGCATGTGCTGGTTTTATGTGCAACAGATGGCGCTGTTTTTCAAAAACGCATGTTTTTTTCCTGTCACAGGTGAGGCATGTACATAGTAGATATATAAAAAGACGCGCCTATTCGAATTCAACGTTGTGTCAAAATTTCAAAGCAATCGGTAAAGAGGTTTCGAAGATTTCCCTCACATGAAAAACACAGTGTTTCAGAAGAAGCATATTTTTTTTTTAAACAAGAAAAGTAGTTCAAAAAACGAAATGAAAAAAATGAAAAAAATAAAAAATTAACTATACCCACGAAATGAACGGTATGGTAAAGAACACAGCTCAATTCCAACGCAATGTCACACACAAAATAATTAAAGCGAAATGAAAATCAATCGAAATACATGAAAATTCAATTTATCAATGAAACAGTAAACATTGAAATATAATCGTAACATAATTAGTATAGTGTGTTGGTCTTATGTGCAACAGATGGAGCTGTTTTTCAAAAACGCATATTTTTACCTGTCACAGGGAGTGGCATCTATATAGTAGGTATATAAAAACATGAGCATATTCGAATGGAACATTGTGTCAAATATTCAAAGCAATCGGTGAAGAACTTTCAAAGATTACTGCATATGTTGCTCTTACTTCCAACAGATGGCGCTGTTTTTAAAAAATAGATAGTTTTTCATGTCACACATGAGGCATGTATATAGTAGGTATATATGTTGCATTTGAAAAGACACGTCTTTTCAAATGCAACATTTTGTCAAAATTTCGAAGAAATAGGTAAAGAGGTTTCAAAGATTTCCCTCACACGAAAAACAGTTTTTCAAAAAAGCATGTTTTTTTTACCGTCACAGACGTGACATCTATATAGTATATATATATAAAAACCCGCTCGAATGCGAATGGAACGTTTTGTGAAAATTTCAAAGCAATCGGTGAAGAACTTTCGTAGATTATCGATTATGAACAAACGAACATTTCCATTTATATATATATACTAGCAGTACCCGCCACGCGTTGCTGTGGCTCAGTCTGGTTAAATGGGAAAGAAAGAAAAGAGAAAGCGCACGTTTCTAATATGTTAAATATCACAATGCTTGTAGGTATACAATATTTGTTGTTGTTCCATTGTCTGTGAAGATATAGAGATTGTTTGGTTTGCCGACTCTAGAACACGCAACATATAGTTGTCCATGTGAGAAGCAATCCGTGTCTAGATATAAACTGCACAATTCTAAAGATTGGACCTGAACTTTGTTGATGGTGATTGCAAACGCTAGTCGAATTGGAAATTTCAATCTCTTAAATTGAAATGGCATATCTGTTAGAATGAGAGGAATGCGAGAAATGAGGACATCTTCACCTTTGAAAGGTCCTGTCAAGATTGTTACTTCTACGACGTCGCTGATTAATTTTTTACTGCAAGACGTGTGCCGTTGCAAAGTTTTGGCTGGTTGGTATTTTGCAACTTGATAATTGGCAAGTCGATTTTCAATTGCCGTACGTGTGATGGTATCCCTGGCAGATCGAGTAAATTAAAAAATTCTGTTGGATAATTAACCGCTTCAGCTGCTTCCTCAACAGTGTCGACGGACTTGTATGTGACTGCCTCGCTTTGTATGTTAGACTGAATAATATTGTTAAGGTCGTAGACGTTTTGTTCTTGGCCACAAGAATACCTCGTTCACTCAGCCAATCGTGATTCTTATAATAGGTTTGAAAATTGGGAAATACTTTTTCAACCAATTCTTCTTCTGATGTCACTAAATTGTAGAAGTTATTAGGCAATGAAATTCGTCCGGAGGTCAGATCAACCGGCACGTCGACGTTCCCAGTTGCCAGAAATTGATGTGAGAGTATTTCAGCTGATGGATCGTTTTGCAGTAGCTACATAACTACACGAATATTTGAAGTTAATTTAAAGGTCTTTACTTAGTGCCACAAAGTAGAGTATTTCAGGAAAGCATTTATTTCGTCGGCTGGTGTTGATCAAGGAATTACAGGTAATGTTTGCCTGAAATCTCCTGCAATCAATATTAATGCGTTCCCAAATGGTCTGATGTTTCCACGCAAATCTTGCAATGATCAATGAAGAGCCTCGAGCGATTTTTTGTGGGCCATTGTACATTCATCCCAAAGGATAAGTTTACATTTCTGCAATACTTTTCCCATGCCAGATGCTTTGGAAATGTTGCACGTAGTAGTTTCAATGAATTGCATGTTCAATGACAATTTCAAAGCCGAAGTAGCAGTTCTTCCACCTGGAAACGATGTTGCAGCTATTCTGGACGATGCAAGAGCTAAGGGTATGCGATTTTGGGATCGAATGCTGCCAGAATCAATCTAATTTACAGTTCCTCCAGGTGCATCTAAGAAGATTTCTCCATACCTGTTATTGACAGTTTGAATTATTTGATTGTAAATTAATTTTCGTTCAAGTGTTAGCTTAGGAATATTTGATTGCACATACGACAACAGATCACTCATGTTTTACTTTTGTTCATTACGCAATTCTACATCGAACGAAGCAGCAACAGTTCGATTCGGTGATGGCATTGTAATTGATTTATAACTTTGTTTACGATTTTTAAGCAAAAATCTTCAATCATTATCATCGCATCATTGTAGATTTCTGTGAAATCCATGTTCATATGCGAATTTTCCTTCATATTCTATGGATAATATCTTCAGCCATGTGCAATTTATATTTCTCCCATAACTCTGTTGGAGATGAAGGAGAGCCGGTGGTCAATATGATTGCAAACAATGCACGAATTTGATTTGGATGTGACGTGTTGGACGCGTCATTAATGCATACATCTCAGTGTCGATCATTCTCCAATAAATTCTATAGTAGTAGTGTACTAGTTGTGGTGTGGAAATAATGGTGTGGTAGTAGTGGTGTACTAGTTGAGGTATGGTAGTAGTGGTGTACTAGTTGTGGTGTGGTAGTAGTGGTGTACTAGTTGTGGTGTACTAGTTGAGGTGTGGTAGTAGTGGTGCACTAGTGGTGGTGTGGTAGTTGTGGTGCACTAGTTGAGGTGTGGTAGTAGTGGTGCACTAGTTGAGGTGTGGTAGTAGTGGTGCACTACTTGAGTGTAATAGTAGTAGTGTACAAGTTGTGGTGCACTAGTTGTGGTGCACTAGTTGTGGTGTACTAGTTGTGGAGTGGTAGTAGTGGTGTACTAGTTGTGGTGTGGTAGTTGTGTTGTGGTAGTAGTGGTGTACTAGTTGTAGTGTGGTAGTAGTGGTGTACTAGTTGTGGGATGGTAGTAGTGGTGTAATAGTTGTGGTGTGGTAGTAGTGGTGTACTAGTTGAGGTGTACTAGTTCTGGTGAACTAGTTGTGGTGTGGTAGTAATGGTGTGGTAGTTGTGGTGTGGTAGTAGTGGTGTACTAGTTGTGGTGTGGTAGTAGTGGTGCACTAGTTGTGGTGAAGTGGTAGTGGTGTATTAGTTTTAGTGTGGTAGTTGTGGTGTACTAGTTGCGGTATGGTAGTAGTGGTGTACTAGTTGTGGTGTGGAAGTAGTGGTGTTCTAGTTGTGGTGTACTAGTTGTTGTGTGGTAGTTGTGGTGTACTAGTTGTGGTGTGGTAGTTGCTGTGTACTAGTTGTGTTGCACTAGTTGTGGTGTACTAGTTGTGGTGTGGTAGTAATGGTGTGGTAGTACTGGTGTGGAAGTTGTGGTGTGGTAGGTGTGGTGTAATAGTTGTGGTGTACTAGTTGTGGTGTGGTAGTAATGGTGTAGTAGTTGCGGTGTACTAGATGTGGCGTACTAGTTGTGGTGTGGTAGTAGTGGTGTGGTAGTAGTGGTGTGGTAGTTGTGGTGTGGTAGGTGTGGTGTAATAGTTGTGGTGTGGTAGTTGTGGTGTGGTAGGTGTGGTGTAATAGTTGTGGTGTACTAGATGTGGTGTACTAGATGTGGTGTGGGAGTAGTGGTGTACTAGTTGTAGTGTGGTAGTTGTGGTGTTCTAGTTGTGATGTGGTAGTTGTGGTGTGATAGTTGTGGTGTGGTAGGTGTGGTGTAAAAGTTGTGGTGTACTAGTTGTGGTGTACTAGATGTGGTGTGGGAGTAGTGGTGTACTGGTTGTGGTGTGGTAGTAGTGGTGTACTAGTTGTGGTGTACTAGTTGTGGTGTGGTAGTTGTGGTGTGGTAGTTGTGGTGTGGTAGTTGTGGTGTGCTAGTAGTGGTGTGCTAGTAGTGGTGTACTAGTTAAGGTGTTGTAGTAGTGTTTACTAGTTGTTGTGTGATAGGTAGTGGTGTACTAGTTGTGGTGTAGTGGTAATGCTGTACAAGTTGTGGTGGGGTTGTAGTGGTGTACTAATTGTGGTGTAGTAGTAGTGGTGAACAAGTTGAGGTGTACTGGATGTGGTGTGGTAGTAGTGGTGCACTAGTTGTGGTGTACTAGCTGTGGTGTGGTAGTTGAGGTGTACTAGATGTCGTGTGGTAGTAGTTATGTACAAGTTGTGGTGTGGTAATAGTGGTGTACTAGTTGAGGTGTACTAGTTGTGGTGTGGTAGTAATGGTGTGCTAGTTGTGGTGTACTAGTTGTGGTGTGGTAGTAGTGGTGTGGTAGTAGTGGTGTACTAATTGACGTGTGGTAGTAGTGGTGTACTAGTTGTGGTGTGGTAGTAGTGGTGTACTAGTTGAGGTGTGGTAGTAGTGGTATACTAGTTGTGGTGTGGTTGTAGTGGTGTACTAGTTGTGGTGCACTAGTTGTGGTGTTCTAATTGGGGTGTGGTAATAGTGGTGTACTAGTTGTGGTGTGGTAGTAGTGGTGTGGTAGTAGTGGTGTACTAGTTGTGATGCAGTAGCTGTGGTTTACTAGTTGTGGTGTGGTAGTAGTAGTGTACCAGTTGTGGTGTGGTAGTAGTTGTGTACTAGTTGTGTTGTGGTAGTAGTGGTGTACTAGTTGTGGTGTGGTAGTAGTGGTGTACTAGTTGTGGTGTACTAGTTGTGATGCAGTAGCTGTGGTTTACTAGTTGTGGTGTGGTAGTAGTAGTGTACCAGTTGTGGTGTGGTAGTAGTTGTGTACTAGTTGTGTTGTGGTAGTAGTGGTGTACTAGTTGTGGTGTGGTAGTAGTGGTGTACTAGTTGTGGTGTACTAGTTGTGGTGTACTAGTTGTGGTGTGGTATTAATAGTGTATTAGTTGTGGTGTACTAGTTGTGGTGTGGTAGTTATGGTGTACTAATTGCGGTGTGGTAGCTGTTGTGTACTAGTTTTGGTGTGGTAGTAATGGTAAACTAATTGTGGTGTGGTAATTGTGGTGTACTAGTTGTGGTGTGGTAGTAGTGGTGCGGTAGTACTGGTGTACTAGTTGTGGTGTGGTAGTAGAGGTGTACTAGTAATGGTGTGGTAGTTGTAGTATAGTAGCAGTTGTTTACTAGTTGAGGTGTGGTAATTCAGGTGTGGTAGTAGTGGTGTACTAGTTGTTGTGTGGTAGTTATCGTGTGGCAGTAGTGGAGTCCTTGTTTTGGTAGTTGTGTTGTACTTGTTGAGGTGTACTAGTTGCTGTGTACTAGTTGTAGTGCACTAGTTGTGGTGTGGTAGTAATGGTGTAGTAGTTGTGGTGTACTAGATGTGGCGTACTAGTTGTGGTGTGGTAGTAGTGGTGTACTAGTTGTGGTGTTTTAGTAGTGGTGTACTAGTTGCGGTGTGGTAGTAGTGGTGTGGTAGTAGTGGTGTGCAAGTAGTGGTGTACTAGTTGCGATGTGGTAGTAGTGGTGTACGAGTTGAGGTGTACTAGTTGTAGTGTGGTAGTTGTGGTGTTCTATTTGTGGTGTGGTAGTTGTGGTGTGGTAGTTGTAGTGTGGTAGTTGTGGTGTAATAGTTGTGGTGTACTAGTTGTGGTGTACTAGATGTGGTGTGGTAGTAGTGGTGTACTAGTTGTGGTGTGGTAGTAGTGGTGTACTAGTTGTGGTGTACTAGTTGTGGTGTGGAAGTTGTGGTGTACTAGTTGTGGTGTAGTAGTTGTGGTGGGGTAGTTGTGGTCTACTAGTTGTGGTGTGGTAATAGTGGTGTACTAGTTGTGGTGTACTAGTTGTGGTGTACTAGTTGTGGTGTGGTAGTAGTGGTGTACTAGTTGTGGTGTACCTTTTGTGGTGGAGTAGTAGTGGTGTGCTAGTGGCGGTGTGGTAGTAGTGGTGTACTAGTTGTGGTGTGCTAGTAGTGGTGTACTAGTTGTGGTGTTGTAGTAGTGTGTACTAGTTTTGTGTGGTAGGTAGTGGTGTACTAGTTGTGGTGTAGTGGTAGTGGTGAACTAGTTGAGGGGTACTGGATGTGGTGTGGTATGTGGGAACCGACCTGTGAGATTTATATTTATTTAATTTGTATGAATATATATTTACGTTAATTTATATACTTCGATAGCAATTTGTATGATGATAAGTGGACTGTATTTCTGCAATAATCTCACAAATCGATCCTCTACACATTAGGGGGGTTTATATTAAATTTATATATATGCAGCCAATTAAACTACAGTATTAACTACACATTAGTGTACATTGAAGAGGTTCCTTATCCTATTGTACAGCAGCCCTTAGTCCACCAGGTATAACCAGGATGTAGATACCAAATTATCCTCTTTGAGGTAGCTTCCATCACCCAGTAACTGGTACACAAAGCATGCTTCCTCGTCTTGAACTGTCAAAAGGGCGCTAGCTGTAAAGCCAGAATCCTAATATATGACAGCTATATCAGAGAAAACACTGTACATGGAACCATAAAGACCTAGGCTTAATTACCTTGTTTGAGTCGATCATTCGTGTTCTAACCGGTACGCCCTATCTACTGACATTAATGGCCAAAAATGATTAGATAAATGGGTTTCGGAAAGACACTTCCCTTGAGATTGATGACAGCGTGTTGATGATGGCAGATCACTACTCTGATCTTCCATAACACTTCGTCCAAGAGAATTTATAGGAGCCGTAATTCGCTCCACGACTCTGTGGTCTTAAACAATAACAATGGCTGACCACTCCCTCCTCACTGACGCTACTGGCCTACATTGTCCAGATGACAGTAAGTGATAGAAGGGTCACATTTACTCTATTTTGATATTGATAATTAAGTTAATTTATATGAGATGTTTTTATGATGGTAAAGTCCAAAGACTAATGTATTTAAGAATAATTCCCACCATAATAGGTGGTGAATTCATAATAGTATGTGGTAATGATATCCCGTTTTCTATAGACGGAAATTCCACTACAAGTTACATTTTTTATGGGTTAATTTGTTTATACAAAGCAGCAATATTATCTGCCTGTATGATTTTATTAAATGGTGTCGGATTTTCCGACATAATTCCCCGGGGGCTGCTCACGGGTCGAAGTCCTATTTAGAACAGACGAACACCGATACTCCTCCTTCGAATTATTAGATTAATTTGATGTTAGTAGTTAGTAATCGCACATTTGTGCGTCTGTTCGTACAGGACGGATGTCCCTTACTAGAGTTGCAGGGGTTAGAAGTCTAATGCAATTTCATTTCCCTGTTAACTCTTGAAAGGCTAAAATTCAAGCCTAATTACATATTATTTAACCCAGAAGACTGAATGTGATCAAGTACTACAGTCAGGTATGATTCAGGGACTGCAGTGAGAGCAGTGACATTAGATATAACTTGAAGTTTGTTCAGGTAACTGGTCACTGATATATAAACACTGAGGCCCATGAAATACATCTTGATTAAATAATAAATGTATCAAATCAGTCATCAGATTTATTGGGGTTTAATTTAGTTAATTGATTCAGAAGATTGAATAGCTCATCATTAAAGTAAAGTATGGTTCTGAGACTGCAGTGGGTTCAGTGACATTGGTCGCAGTGACTTGTAGCTGTTTAGGCTACTGTTCACTGATTTGCCACTGAGGCCTCATGAACTCATCTTCAGCTTTAAATGATGATACTAACATCAACCTCTGTTGGTATAGTCAGCTGTAATCTCCTTAGTATAATGCTACTGGAGAAATATAATCAGCTGACAAATTTAGATTTCTACTGGTATTGTTTTTCTGCAGGCATAGGTCTCCTCAGGCTTGATACTGGGCCTGAGAGTAATTTGCCTCATACAGAGTTTAACATGGTTATGCCCTGATATTTAGTAGGGCTACCAATGAATTGATGGTAGTAGTCTGTCCCCACAAGGAGAGCTATTTGGCATTTGATTTGCTCAAATTTACCTGCAGCTGCTTGATAATAGCTTTCCAGGTCAGCATAATCAACTGGAGATTGTTGTGACAAATCTTCACATTTCTTGATCTGTCTTGTTAAGTGGCCTTTAAGACCTGCAAGGGTTCTTTTCATTCTCCCTGCATTATCCATACTGGCTAGTTGGTGAAGCCTTGTGGGACTTGTACTTGGGTCGCTCATAATACTGAACAAGCACTGATGGTAGCCTAGGGTAAAATTTCTGCACTCAGTAGGCTGTAATCCTACCTCTACTAGAGGTTAGCACTTAAAATTAATACACATTATATATATACAATCATACACACTAATGATTTGAGTGATAAACCAGTGTCACTGGAAGTACCTTTAGGTTAGCTCTTCTATATCACCCTAGGATGGTATAGATACTAATTAATCACTCAAAGGTGTAATGATCATAAGTAAATTATTATATATACACAACTCAACTCGAGTTAATAAAATTTACACCCAAAATAGGGTCTGCACCATTCATTAATAGTGCTAGGTTGTTCAATATAGTACAACTAGACTATGGTAATGGGACTAGGATGAACAATAAATAGTTCAACTAGTCAATGGTTAAATCCTACCCTGTTGTGGGTTGGCAATTAGTAAATATTATATTGAGATCACTAGTGCAATATATATTAAATAATTTTCTATTTTGGAGAAATAATATACACAATTGTTGATAATAGCCTCTATGAAACTTCTAATATTATCAAGAAATATTAAATATTATTAGTGACCTTGTGAAATAAACTCCACAAAATTCGTAGATAATCTCTTGCGAAATTTAACAACACGAAATCCGTGAACAATCTCGCGAAGACACAGCCACTAATTTGGCTGGCTTCAGTATTAGCGCTGTCATTTCACGGAATAACACGCCACCAAATTTGTGGGTGACCATATGAAACCGCTGATAAGGCTGAAATGAACTGAGGGGGGCTCCTGAGCTCGCACGAGGCAACGCCGCCGTCTTTGACTGCTGGCTTTGTATAAATCACACTGCACTAGTATATTTAATGAATCCACTGGTTAACTGGTTCATCCAGTACTAAGATGACCAAATAATCTGTCATCCGACTCGCAGATGACCAATAATGTGGGTTCATAGGACCAATAATCTGTCATCCGGTTCGAAGATGACCAAATAATGTGGGAACCAACCTGTGAGATTTATATTTATTTAATTTATATGAATTTATATTTACGTTAATTTATATACTTCGATAGCAATTTGTATGATGATAAGTGGACTGTATTTCTGCAATAATCTCACAAATCGATCCTCTACACATTAGGGGGGTTTATATTAAATTTATATATATGCAGCCAATCAAACTACAGTATTAACTACACATTAGTGTACATTGAAGAGGTTCCTTATCTTATTGTACAGCAGCCCTTAGTCCACCAGGTATAACCAGGATGTAGATACCAAATTATCCTCTTTGAGGTAGCTTCCATCACCCAGTAACTGGTACACAAAGCATGCTTCCTCGTCTTGACCTGTCAAAAGGGCGCTAGCTGTAAAGCCAGAATCCTAATATATAACAGCTATATCAGAGAAAACACTGTACATGGAACCATAAAGACCTAGGCTTAATTACCTTGTTTGAGTCGATCATTCTTGTTCTAACCGGTACGCCCTATCTACTGACATTAATGGCCAAAAATGATTAGATAAATGGGTTTCGGAAAGACACTTCCCTTGAGATTGATGACAGCGTGTTGATGATGGCAGATCACTACTCTGATCTTCCATAACACTTCGTCCAAGAGAATTTATAGGAGCCGTAATTCGCTCCACGACTCTGTGGTCTTAAACAATAACAATGGCTGACCACTCCCTCCTCACTGACACTACTGGCCTACATTGTCCAGATGACAGTAAGTGATAGAAGGGTCACATTTACTCTATTTTGATATTGATAATTAAGTTAATTTATATGAGATGTTTTTATGATGGTAAAGTCCAAAGACTAATGTATTTAAGAATAATTCCCACCATAATAGGTGGTGAATTTATAATAGTATGTGGTAATGATATCCTGTTTTCTATAGACGGAAATTTCACTACAAGTTACATTTTCTATGGGTTAACTTGTTTATACAAAGCAGCAATATTATCTGTCTTATGATATTATTAAATGGTGTCGGATTTTCCGACATGGTAGTAGTGGTGCACTAGTTGTGGTGTACAAGTTGTGGTGTACTAGTTGTGGTGTACTAGTTGTGGTGTACTAGTTGTGGTGTGGTAGTTGAGGTGTACTAGATGTGGTGTGGTAGTAGTTATGTACAAGTTGTGGTGTGGTAATAGTGGTGTACTAGTTGAGGTGTACTAGTTGTGGTGTGGTTGTAGTGGTGTGCTAGTTGTGGTGTACTAGTTGTGGTGTATTAGTTGTGGTGTGGTAGTAGTGGTGTACTAGTTGTGGTGTGGTAGTAGTGGTGTACTAACTGAGGTGTGGTAGTAGTGGTGTACTTGTTGTGGTGTGGTAGTAGTAGTGTACTAGTTGAGGTGTGGTAGTAGTGGTGCACTAGTGGTGATGTGGTAGTAGTGGTGCACTAATGGTGGTGTGGTAGTTGTGGTGCGCTAGTTGAGGTGTGGTAGTAGTGATGTACTAGTTGAGGTGTGGTAGTAGTGGTGCACTACTTGTGGTGTGCTATTTGTGGTGTAATAGTAGTGGTGTACTAGTTGTGGTGTGGTTGTAGTGGTATACTAGTTGTGGTGTGGTTGTAGTGGTGTACTAGTTGTTGTGTACTAGCTGTGGTGTGGTAGTAGTAGTAGTGTACCAGTTGTGGTGTGGTAGTAGTGGTGTACTAGTTGTGGTGTACTAGTTGTGGTGCACTAGCTGTGGTTTACTAGTTGTGGTGTGGTAGTAGTAGTAGTGTACCAGTTGTGGTGTGGTAGTAGTGGTGTACTAGTTGTGGTGTTCTAGTTGTGGCGTGGTAATAGTGGTGTACTAGTTGCAGTGTGGTAGTAGTGGTGTACTAGTTGCGATGTGGTAATAGTGGTGTACTAGTTGCGGTGTGGTAGTAGTGGTGTACTAGTTGTGGTTTGGTAGTAGTGGTGTACTAGTTGTGGTGCACTAGCTGTGGTTTACTAGTTGTGGTGTGGTAGTAGTAGTAGTGTGCCAGTTGTGGTGTGGTAGTAGTGGTGTACTAGTTGTGGTGTACTAGTTGTGGTATGGTAATAATAGTGTACTAGTTGTGGTGTGGTATTAATACTGTACTAGTTGTGGTGTGGTAGTGGTAGTGTACTAGTAGAGGTGTGGTAGTTGTGGTGCACTAGTTGTGGTGTACTAGTTGTGGTGAGGTTGTTGTAGTGTTCTAGTTGTGGTGTGGTAGTAGTGGTGTACTAGTTGTGGTGTACTAGTTGTGGGGTGGTAGTAGTAGTAGTGTAGTAGTTGTGGTCTGGTAGTAATGGTGTACTAGTTGTGGTGTACTAGTTGTGGGGTGGTAGTAGTAGTGTAGTAGTTGTGGTGTGGTAGTAATGGTGTACTAGTTGTGGTGTACTAGTTGTGGTGGGGTAGTAATGTCGTGACGCTGAACCCCGGTTCATTCCGAACACAGCGATTACACAACACATAACACCTTGCCTCAGCAACCGTTACTACCACCTATACTCCTACACACACCAGACCCTTGAGGCGTACCACTAGGTTTGTACTGGAACACAATGAATGAACATATGGAAGGTATTTAAAGGCCGTCGGGTTTTGTCATTTAATTACAAAGAATAGACTCTGACAAATAATAACATATTAACATACTCTATTAGGTCAATACACTTCCAATACCCATAGACCACTTGACCTCCGCGATCACCACCCACACTCGTAACTTCCGCCTAAGTCCCTAATACGGAATGATTACTACAACGCTCCACACCCGGTTAGTCTTTCATTCAATACTCACATACTGCAGACTTAACTTGGTCACTAAGATCACATCAGGTTCTCGCATAGCTGTCTGCTACACTTCGCTGCTGCCACAAACGGAGATCCAGAGGACTTCTCAGTTCAACTCCCACAATCAGACTGCCTTTAGCCAACCATGGCCTCAAACATTTCACCACGCCTCTCAAGGAAGGTATAATCCGATAAACTTTATCCCTAGAGCGGTAACCTTGATCCTAGTAGCCAGACGAAGAATAATTCCTCTTTCCAGGAATTATTAATTTGGCTAAACAGCTTCGGTCTTAATCCATTGACCTTTCTTAGATATGTGATCCATAGTCTGTCTACTTAACATGTACTTCCAATCATCATTCGTTAAGTGTTGTAGTAATGATCCTGTAGCTAATAATTCCTACTAACTTGTGGATTACAACAGTAATAGTGTACTAGTTGTGGTGTACTAGTTGTAGTGTGGTAGTAGTGGTGTACTAGTAGTGGTGTGGTAGATGTGGTGTGGTAGTAATGATGTACTAGTTGTGGTGTACAAGTTGTGGTGGGGCAGTAATAGTGTACTAGTTGTGGTGGGGCAGTAATAGTGTACTAGTTGTGGTGTACTAGTTGTAGTGTGGTAGTAATGATGTACTAGTTGTGGTGTACTAGTTGTGGCGTACTAGTTGTGGTGTACTAGTTGTGGTGCACTAGTTGTGGCGTACTAGTTGTGGTGTGGTAGTAGTAGTGTACTACTTGTGGTGTGGTATTAGTGGTGTACTAGTTGTGGTGCACTAGTTGTGGTGTACTTGTTGTGGTGTACTAGTTGTGGTGTACTAGTTGTGGTGTACCAATTGTGGTATGGTAGTAAAGGTGTACTTGTTGTGGTGTACAAGTTGTAGTGTGGTAGTAATAGTGTACTAGTTTTGGTGTACTAGTTGTGGTGTACTAGTTGTGGTGTACTCACCAAGTTGTACTCACCTAGTTGTGTTTGCGGGGGTTGAGCTCTGGCTCTTTGGTCCCGCCTCTCAACCGTCAATCAACAGGTGTACAGATTCCTGAGCCTATCGGGTTCTATCATATCTACACTTGAAACTGTGTATGGAGTCAGCCTCCACCACATCTCTTCCTAATGCATTCCATTTGTCAACCACTCTGACACTAAAAAAGTTCTTTCTAATATCTCTGTGGCTCATTTGGGCACTCAATTTCCACCTGTTTCCCCTTGTGCGTGTTCCCCTTGTGTTAAATAGACTGTCTTTATCTACCCTATCAATTCCCTTCAGAATCTTGAATGTGGTGATCATGTCCCCCCTAACTCTTCTGTCTTCCAGCGAAGTGAGGTTTAATTCCCGTAGTCTCTCCTCGTAGCTCATACCTCTCAGCTCGGGTACTAGTCTGGTGGCAAACCTTTGAACCTTTTCCATTTTAGTCTTATCCTTGACTAGATATAGACTCCATGCTGGGGCTGCATACTCCAGGATTGGCCTGACATATGTGGTATACAAAGTTCTGAATGATTCTTTACACAAGTATCTGAATGCCGTTCGTATGTTGGCCAGCCTGGCATATGCCGCTGATGTTATCCGCTTGATATGTGCTGCAGGAGACAGGTCTGGCGTGATATCAACCCCCAAGTCTTTTTCCTTCTCTGACTCCTGAAGAATTTCCTCTCCCAGATGATACCTTGTATCTGGCCTCCTGCTCCCTACACCTATCTTCATTACATTACATTTGGTTGGGTTAAACTCTAACAACCATTTGTTCGACCATTCCTTCAGCTTGTCTAGGTCTTCTTGAAGCCTCAAACAGTCCTCTTCTGTTTTAATTCTTCTCATAATTTTAGCATCGTCCGCAAACATTGAGAGAAATGAATCGATACCCTCGATTCATTTGTGGTAGTATTGGTGTACTAGTGGTGGTGTGGTAGTAGTGGTGTACTAGTTGTGGCGTGGTAGTAAAGGTGTACTTGTTGTGGTGTACTAGTTGTGGTGTGGTAGTAATGATGTACTAGTTGTGGTGTACAAGTTGTGGTGTGGTAGTAATAGTGTACTAGTTGTGGTGTACTAGTTGTGGTGGACTAGTTGTGGTGTACTAGTTGTGGTGTGGTAGTAGTGGTATACTAGTAGTGGTGTGGTAATTGTGGTGTACTAGTTGAGGTCTGGTAGTAGTGGTGTACTAGTTGTGGTGTGGTAGTTGTGGTGTACTAGTTGAGGTGTGGTGGTAGTGATGTATTAGTTTTGGTGTGGTAGTTGTGGTGTACTAGTTGAGGTGTGGTAGTAGTTGTGTACTAGTGGTGGTGTGGTAGTTGTGGTAGTTGTGGTGTACTAGTTGATGTGTGGTAGTAGTGGTGTACTAGTGGTGGAGTAGTAGTAATGGTGTGGTAGTTGTAGTGTGGTATTAGGGGTTTACTAGTAGTAGTGTGGTAGTTGTGGTGTAGTAGTAGTGGTGTACTAGTTGACGTGTGGTAGTTGTGGAGTGGTAGTAGTGGTGTACTGGTTGTGGTGTGGTAGTTATGGTGTGGCAGTAGTGGTGTACTAGTTGTGTTGTGGTAGTTGTTGTGTGGTATTAGTGGTGTACTAGTAGTGGAGTACTAGTTGTAGTGTGGTAGTAGTGGTGTACTAGTTGTGGTGTATTAGTTGTGGTGTGCTAATTGTGGTGTGGTAGTAGCGGTGTAATAGGTGTGGTGTGGTAGTTGTGGCGTAATAGTTGTAGTAGTGGTGAAGTGTGGTGAAGTTGTGGTGGTGGTGGTGAAGTGTGTTGAGGTAGTATCGTGCAGTGATATGGTAGTAGTGGTGGTGGTGTAACGGATGTGTGGTGGGGTGGTATGGTAAGGGTTTTGTCGAGTAGTAATGTGTTGGGGTTGGGTGGTAGTGCGGTGAGGTTGTGTGGTAGTGTGGTTGGGCTGTATGGTAGTTTGGTTCGATAGTGTTTTTGGGTTATGTGGTAGAGTTGTGATGTGGTAATGGTGGTGTGGTTGTGTAGTGCGGTGGTTTGGTAGTGTGGCGTGGTAATTGTGTGGTAGTGGTGGTGTGGTTATCTTGAGGTTATCTTGAGATGATTTCGGGGCTTTTTAGTGTCCCCGCGGCCCGGTCATCGACCAGGCCTCCACCCCCAGGAAGCAGCCTGTGACAGCTGACTAACACCCAGGTACCTATTTTACTGCTAGGTAACAAGGGCATTGGGTGAAAGAAACTCTGCCCATTGTTTCTCGCCGGCGCCTGGGATCGAACCCAGGACCACAGGAGCGACCGACCGGTGGTAGTGAGGTAATATGGTGTGGTGGTGAGGTAGTGTATTCACCTAGTTGTGATTGAGGGTTGAGCTCTGCTCTTTCGGCCCGCCTGTCAACTGCCCGCCAATTAACTGTTACTTACTACTATTATTATTGTTTTTCCTCCACACAACACACACACACCCCAGGAAGCAGCCCATGACAGCTGACTAACTGTCAGGTACCTATTTACTGCTAGGTAACAGGGGCATTGGGTGAAAGAAACTCTGCCCATTGTTTCTTGCCGGCGGCGGGGCCAGAACACGGGACCACAGGATCACGCGCCCAGAGTGCTGTCGGCTCAGCCACCGGCCGCTCAGTGTGGTGGTGTTATAGTGAGCTAGTGTGGTGGGGTGGCGTGGTAGTGTGGTATGGTAATGGTGTGTGATATGGTTTAGTGTGGAATGTGTGGTGTAGTGTGGTAGAGGTAGTGTGTGGTGGTGGTGTGTGTGTGTAGTGTGGTAGTGGTAATGAGTGGTGGTAGTAGTGTGTGGTGATGGTAGTAGTGTGAGGGGGTGGTAGTCTGAGTATTGTGGTAGTGGTAATGAGTGGTGGTGGTAGTGTTTTAAGGTGGTGGTAGTTTGTGGTGGTGGTGGTGGTAGTGAGTGGTGGTGGTAGTAGTGTGAGGGGTTGGTAGTATGTGGTGGTGATGGTGATAGTGAGTGGTGGTTGTGGTAGTGTGGTGGTGGTGGTAGGAAGTTGTGGTGGTGGTGTTAATGTGTGGTTGTGGTAGTGTGTGGTGGTTTTGGTAGTGTGTGGAGGTGGTGGTAGTGTGTTATGGTGGTGGAAGTGTGTGGTGGTGGTGGTGGTGGTGGTGGTGGGGAGTGGTGGTGGTGGTGGTGGGGAGTGGTGGAAGTGAGTGATGGTTGTGGTAGTGTGTGTTGGTGGTAGTGATGGGTGGTTGTGGTAGGGTGTGGGTGGTTATGGTGCTAGTGGGTGGTGGTGGTAGTGTCCCTGCTGATGACGACGAAGACCTTCGTCAGATCTATGAAGGCTACGAAGAGTGTCTGCTTCTGTTCCCTGCATTTCTCCTGCAGTTGTTTGAGGGAAAAGACCATGTCGATGGTTGTCCTGTTAGCTCGGAATTCTCACTGTGGTTCTGGGTAGACTCTCTCTCTCTCTGCAAGTACTTGGAGCCTCTTCAATGTGACTCGAGCAAACAGCTTTCCGACAATACTGACGAGGGAGATGCATGGTAATTGTTGCAGTCGTCCCTGTCACCTTTATTCTTGTACATAGTGACGATGTTGGCATCCCTCATGTCCTGTGGCACCTCTCCTTCTTCCCAGCAGAGGCAAAGAATTTCATGCAGCTCCATGAATAAGTTACCTTTGCAGCACTTCAAAGCCTCGGCAGGAATGCCCTCTTTCCCGGGGGCTTTACCAGAAGCAAGATATATGACATCCAGATACAGAAGATATATGACATCCATATACAGAGCGTATATATATATATATATATATGTCGTACCTAGTAGCCAGAACGCACTTCTCAGCCTACTATGCAAGGCCCGATTTGCCTAATAAGCCAAGTTTTCCTGAATTAATATATTTAATCAAATTTTTTTCTTATGAAATGATAAAGCTACCCATTTCATTATGTATGAGGTCAATTTTTTGTTATTGGAGTTAAAATTAACGTAGATATATGACCGAACCTAACCAACCCTGCCTAACCTAACCTAACCTATCTTTATAGGTTAGGTTAGGTTAGGTTAGGTAGCCTAACCTATATATGTCGTACCTAGTAGCCAGAACGCACTTCTCAGCCTACTATGCAAGGCCCGTTTTGCCTATTAAGCCAAGTTTTCAATTATTAATTGTTTTACGACTACCTAACCTAACCTAACGTAACTTTTTCTGCTACCTAACCTAACCTATAAAGATAGGTTAGGTTAGGTAGGGTTGGTTAGGTTTGGTCATATATCTACGTTAATTTTAACTCCAATAAAAAAAAAATTGACCTCATATACAATGAAATGGGTAGCTTTATCATTTCATGAGAAAAAAAATTAGAGAAAATATATTAATTCAGGAAAACTTGGCTTATTAGGCAAATCGGGCCTTGCATAGTAGGCTGAGAAGTGCGTTCTGGCTACTAGGTACGGCATATATATTGTGACGGTAACGCGTTGGTGTTCGGCTGTTTAAGGCTAGGGGTATGGCCTCGTCACATAGTTATAAAAAAAAATAGAAAAACTGGAACTTCGTCTGTGGTAAGGTAAGGAGAAGACACACAAAACACAAGTAAACTTTAACAATGAAATTTTAATTACGTTAAATAAATCAAAACATGAAAATAATGCACAAACAAATATGTATAATAAAATCAATGAATCAAAATAATAAGAATACTTAAATGACAAAATGAAAAGTTACGTTAAGGCAAAATAACAAGAAGTGCAACACAAAAGGTAAGTGGGAGGTGCTGGAATATTGGCTTAAAGCCACCACCTCTCTCAGTACACGCTAACGTCTAGCTGGGAGGAGTGCTGGCTACGAAAGCACGGAACATTCTGAAGACTGATGTTGGGGCGACCCCAGACATCGGGTAGTATTGGGGGGCGAGTGCAGGTGCAGCCAGACCGGCGACCAATCAGCGGAGCCGTAGCGATCAACGGGTAGTTTGGTGATTTGGGTCCGAACAGGTGGCGGGCTGCATACGTTTCTGCTCACCCTGGCAAGCCTTGCTGGTGCTGGTGTTGTTGTCGTTGTTGGACATTTCTTCCATAGTCTTTTTATATAATTGTGAAGACGTAATTTTGGAGGGAAGAGCAGGCTCAATCTCTTGAAGGAGATTATCGTCACAACTCTCCCCCGAAGCCTGCGGTTCTGGAAGAAGTACGTCGTTATGTGGTGGAGTAATGGATGGAGTTGCTTCTACTTCATAAACTCTGGAGAGATCATGGGCTAAGATGTTGTCAGACTCTTGGTATAGCGTGTCTCCAGGTTGAATTTCTGCAGGTAGCAAGCCCATAGTAGAAGACGTTGAGATGAGAAGTGGGCGTGCTGCAGGAGGTGTAGGGTGGTGTGGTCCGTATTGATGGTGGACCGAGCACTTTTCAGGTGTGGAGTGAAGTGCTGAAGCTTCAGGATGAGGAAGAGTAGCTCCTTGCCAATTGTTCCGTAGATCCTTGTAGCAGTAGTCGCTGACAGGTGTATTCTTCTCGCCTCGTTGCTGCATCACGACACCACCCACGTCGGTACCATTGGCGTCGACATGGAGGATGAAGGGCTTATCTGACGAGGTGAGAGTGGAATTAGAAGAGGGCATAGGAGCACGATTATTATCCTGAAAGCATTTGGGAAGATCATTAAGGATTTCGGAATTAGAAAGCGCTGACTCCTTGTCAGTGCTTTCGGGAGGAGAAGCTGGGAAGGTCTCACTGTGGATGTAGGGTTCTGTGAATGTGGAATAGTTAATCAAGACAGTGGGAGGAGTACCATTATATTGCTTCAGGAGGTTGACGTGGCACAGCTGGGTCTTCCGCCGCCTATCTGGAGTCTCTATCACATAATTATTATTATTCCTGCACTCTTTGACGCAGTAGGGTCCTGAAAATCTGTTTTGTAAAGGTGAACCTGGGATAGGGAAATAAGCAAGGACGAAGTCTCCCGGCTTGAATTTTCTTACTTTGCTGGTCTGGTCGTAATGAGTCTTCATTCTCACCTGGGCTTTCAATAGATTATCATGAGCAAAGCGGTGGACTCTCTCTAGAATGTGTTGAAGGTTTTGAAGAAACTGGGGCACATTCTGATGCTCACTGAAGGTGGCATCTCTGAGAGAGTCTTTGAAAGCCTTAAGGGGAGTACGGCACTTACGGCCGTAGAGCATCTCATAAGGAGATACTCCTAGGGACTCATTGGGGAGACTTCTGAAAATACACATTATTAGGTCAATCTGCTTATCCCAATCCTTTGAGGTTTCACTACAAAACTTTTTCAAGAGTGCTTTGATGGTCTGATGACTACGTTCAAGAGAACCCTGTGAAGCAGGATGATAGGGGCTGGACAATACCTGTTTGATGTTGAACTCCTCCAGTGTTCTTTTGAAGAGATCACTGGTGAAGTTGGTGCCACAGTCACTTTGAATCTCCCTGGGAAATCCGTATTGAGTGAAGATCTTCAGTAGGTGTTTGATAACCGTAGCAGCCGTGATGTTCTTCACTGGAACTGCTATGGGAAATCTGGTGGTAGGACACAGGATGGTTAGGATGTAGGCGTTACCTGAACTGGTCCGAGGTAAAGGACCAACACAGTCTATTATGAGTCTGTGGAAAGGTTCCGCAGGCACCTGTATGGGAATCAGTGGTGCTCTGGGAATGGAGACGTTCGGTTTGCCTGCCATCTGACATGTATGACACTGTTTTACGTACTGTTTGACGTTGTTTACCATACCTGGCCAGTAGTAGTCTTGACGAATCCCATGGTAAGTCTTGTTGAAGCCGTAGTGGGAGAATGCTCCATGGGCCAGGTGTAGAATAGTGGGCCGCAGGCTGGTGGGAATCACAAGTTGTTCGGTGTTGGCCCAATCGTCCTCCTCCTTCAGTTTACTGGGTCTATATCTGCGGTAGAGCAAGTCGTTCTCTAGGAAGAACCCAGGAATACTGTCGGGTTGAGTCTCAGCCTGGAAAAACAATGGTGTTAAAGTAAGATCTTCCCTCTGCAACTTACGGAACTCCAACTTGGTCAGATGCGGGGGTAGTTTCTGAGGGTCTTGAGGGACAGCGGTAGCAGTAGAGTCAGCTGGCTGTGGACGTGCGGCTTGTGCACGGGTGGTCACGAGAACCGGAGGAGAAACTTCACTCTCTTGAACCTCTGCTGGAACATACTCAAGAATAGGGTTACTTGGCACAGAGTTACACACCTGGGGTTTGTCCATGACGATCAGGTTGGTTGGTTGCAGGTCTTCTGCCAAGTCGTTGCCTAGGAGAAGTTGCACTCCAGGCATGGGAAAAGGCTTTTCCCTGACGGCGACTTGGACTTCCCCGTTCACGTAGGGACAATCCAGGTGGACTCTGGCGAGAGGGTATGGAGTAGTAGCAGTGAGGTCAGTGATGAAGACCGTTTCCCCGGTGTAGACTATGTTGGGCACAGCCGACTTCAAGATGATCGATTGTAGAGCCGCTGTGTCCCTCAAGATCTTCAATTTGAAACGTCCCTCCGGATTTGAACCGTTGGCAGAGACAGTTCCAGTATACAGGTGGTTACTGAAAAGAGAAAGATCATTAACATCAACACCAACATTCATCACAGGCTTACCGGACTTAGGAGGAGTTGGTTTGGGTCGTTGTTGGTCAGTGGTTCCCTTGTATTGAGACTTACCACACTTGTCTATGGTATGTCCATAGAGTCTACAATACTTGCAGTACAGTTGTGAACCAGCTTGATCGGGGCTCACCTTCTCGTAACTGTACCACGACTTCTTACTGGAGGATGGTTCGGGTGTCAGCCGGTGGATGAGGCTGTAAGTGTCAGCCGACTTAGCACACTTCAGGTAGTCGGTTTCTTCTTTATCTGCTAAGTAGAGGCGGACAGGAGGCGGCACACGTCTCAAGAATTCTTCAACAAGCATCAGGTTCACGAGTTCTGTAAAAGTAGAGACATGTGCTGCTTCCAGCCATTTCATGAAATACCTCCGTTTCGTGTTAGCAAACTCGAGGAAGGTAGTGGTACTTGCCTTCAGGTGGTCACGGAATTTCCTTCTATAACTTTCAGTAGAGAGGAGGTAGGCGTCCAACACTGCTTGTTTCAGAGTGTAGTAGTCATTCTCAGACGCCAAAGTACTGAGTGTGACTGCAGCTCTACCTGTAAGATGGACTCTGAGAAGTGTTGCCCATTGGTCGACAGGCCAACTGAGTTGATTAGCAAGGGTTTCAAAGGTGGTAAAGAACACATCAACTTCTGCTTCTACAAAGGATGGCATTAACTTACTTGCATGTGATATATTAAAACTGACGGGAAGATTGGCAGTAGCTTGCTGGCGTTGAGCGAGGTGTGAAGTTTCCAACGTGTATTCCCGTTGACGACACTCAAGAGCCAGAGTCGCTTGTTGCTTGTCATGTTCGCGTTGTATTTCCAACTCGCGTTGTTTGGTTTCAAGCTGTAAGCGTTCACGTTCACGGAGCATTGCAAACTCACGTTCCTTGAGGGCGATCTCTTCCCTTCGTATGTCAGCTGCTTCCCTTTGCTGTTCGCGGGCTTCCCTTTGCTGCTCACGTTCAATCTTGGCCAGCTCTAGTTTAAGTTTCATCGTTGCCAAGTCAGTTTTCTCTGCAATATAGTAAGTTTCATGAGTTTCAGAGTCTATCTTACCTTGCTCTAAATAGTAATCCAGCAACAGGTTGTGTAGGTCATTTTTGTTGGCTTGATAGGGAACTTCTAGTTGATACTCATGTGCAAGAGTTTGTAGTTCAGTCCTCTTGGCACGACTTAAAGTCCCTATTTCACCTGCTGGATTTGCACGGAAAGTTTGGAGACGAAACATGGTGAAATTAGCAAATAAAGGTACACGAATGTTCAATAATGAAATGTCAGAAACAGGACAACGTGGCAACTGGTACCTATCCTGTGTGATCTTTAACAATTAACGTTAAGTGAAAGATATTAAATGATTAAATTAAATCAAGGGCGCAGGAAATCTTGTACCCGGTACTCATGTAAGAGAATAAGGGCAAGAAAATCCTACTAACAAATGAAACAGAGTTTCGAAAACAAATGAAACAGTTAAATGCTTCAAAAGTAAAATTGGTAGTCCAAGGATGTAGGCATACCTTGCCAAGTCTCTATAGGACATAAAGCAAGTTTTTCCTACTGAATTTAATATGATACTTACAGAATTAGCGAACTTTTGTGCTCTGAAAAAATAAGCTAATTCCCTACCGTTGTATGTATCATCATCTCTGACTGACGTGTAGGGGTGCGAGGTGTCAACTGGTGACGAGAACTGCTGCTGAGGTCCCAATTCAGCAACTAAAGTTCGAGCTAGAGGAACTATGGCCCTCTTTGTCCTCCTACAGTCAGATTGCAGAAGATTGGGTACTCTTGACCCGGGGCAGACCACAGTACCAGGGTACCAATATGATGATCTGTCAGAATGAGAAATATTCAAGGGACATAGATGGTAAATACGAGTAATAACAAGGAGGGAGAGATGACCAATTAAGAGTATGACTGAGGCCTACAGTCACCACGTAATCCAAAGTTGTCTCACCTTCACTATATGTTACTCTCGTAATGCACAATACTCCGCACCTTATAAAAAATGAAATTGAATGAAAAATAGTAAAGCTACGTTAACAGAGTTAAATACGCTTACCATAAATTACCACTTGGCACCAGTACCTGAGTGAGGCTCCTAGGACAGGCCCCCATATAACTTGTGACGGTAACGCGTTGGTGTTCGGCTGTTTAAGGCTAGGGGTATGGCCTCGTCACATAGTTATAAAAAAAAATAGAAAAACTGGAACTTCGTCTGTGGTAAGGTAAGGAGAAGACACACAAAACACAAGTAAACTTTAACAATGAAATTTTAATTACGTTAAATAAATCAAAACATGAAAATAATGCACAAACAAATATGTATAATAAAATCAATGAATCAAAATAATAAGAATACTTAAATGACAAAATGAAAAGTTACGTTAAGGCAAAATAACAAGAAGTGCAACACAAAAGGTAAGTGGGAGGTGCTGGAATATTGGCTTAAAGCCACCACCTCTCTCAGTACACGCTAACGTCTAGCTGGGAGGAGTGCTGGCTACGAAAGCACGGAACATTCTGAAGACTGATGTTGGGGCGACCCCAGACATCGGGTAGTATTGGGGGGCGAGTGCAGGTGCAGCCAGACCGGCGACCAATCAGCGGAGCCGTAGCGATCAACGGGTAGTTTGGTGATTTGGGTCCGAACAGGTGGCGGGCTGCATACGTTTCTGCTCACCCTGGCAAGCCTTGCTGGTGCTGGTGTTGTTGTCGTTGTTGGACATTTCTTCCATAGTCTTTTTATATAATTGTGAAGACGTAATTTTGGAGGGAAGAGCAGGCTCAATCTCTTGAAGGAGATTATCGTCACAATATATATATATATATATATATATATATATATATATATATATATATATATATATATATATATATATATATATATATATATATACCCCACCTGTTAACTGCCTCGTACAGGAGAGCTGTGGGTGGCGCTGCTGGTGAGCGTGGGGGCGTGGGGCGTGAGCCTGTGGCTGCTGCAGAGGGTGTGGCAGTGGGTGGCTGGCGGGCGTAAGGTGGACCTTATTACCTCCCTCCTGTTCGGGTTCGGCGCCCTCCTGCAGAACCTGCCTTCAGACCCCTCCGTCAGCACCTCTGGCAGGGTAGGAAGATATTGTTACACCTCGTATGTGCTGCTTTCCATTTAGTAATATTGAATTTGTCATAAATAAGATCAAGAAATCTCAAAATTAAACTACAGTTAAAACATTTTCACTATAAATTTTCTTATTTCATGAGCAAGTTCCGCTTAGCTGACAAACTGTAGGTATTTCCACAAAAATACCATAACATTTCTCCAAAAACTACAGCTAATAAAAATTCCATAACATTTTGATGCAGCTGTCTAACTCCCAGGTGCCTATTTAATGCTAGGGGAACAGATGCATCAGGGTGAAATAAACTCTGCCCATTTGTTTCTGCCTCCACCGGGGATCGAACCCATAGCCTCAATAATACGAGTGTAACCTCAGGACAACAAATCCGAGTCAAATGACATGTTTAATGTGTTGTCAACATTACGCAGACAGACACTGGCGCCGGCACAGGAGAAAGTGAGTGGTGTGATTTTACTCATGTATCACCCCGTCCTCCTAAGGTTTCCTAACATCAAGAAAACGGTCAATTAAAGGTGTTCCTCTCCAAATCTACAAGAAGATCCTAGTGGGAAAATGGGACAGTACGTCACTTTCGCGAGCCGCTTCCATTGTCTAGTATGACAATTTTTTGCCTAATGTAATGCATACGATTGAAACGCGAGGTTCTTTGTCAGAGGATGGGTTACATATATACACACGAGTGAAAGTCATGCAGAAAATGGGTTCAATGCAGTGAGTTTAATGGATGGCAAATGAATTTGAACTCTCAAAATTAATAATACTCTAGTAAATATAAAAAAGTAAACGTTAGTTATGAATAAACAATATAAAGAAAATCATCGAAATTACCAAATAACACAACTGTATTCAGATGAAGTAAATTATCCTTTATTACAACATTTTATTCATATGCATAAGATTTGTGCCTATGATAACACCATGTGGCTCGCAGAGCACTTGACAGATCATCTGTGGTAAGTAAAGGCATGTAGAGGATGTGTCTTTTACTTGACAGTTCATCTGTAGAGGTCAGATCACGGACCAAGATCTGATGTCGTGCTTCTGTTCCATTTATGCATTTACTAATTTAGACGGTTTTATTCTTGATTTTACAACTGCATCAATTTAAATAGTCTAGTATTTAATTTTCAAGGATTATTTAACAACAAATGAATATTATGTGGAAAATTTCAAAACTTTCCCACTGTTTTTCAAATACTATCCAAAGTGTTCATAGGTTAGCGGAGCGCTAATGGCTTATCAACCACTTGGGGGCAATTAAAGGTATCATGGGAGTTTACTGGTCAACAACCAAGTACCCATGGCATGAATTTAGTCCAGGACACAAATAAATGTACACGGAGAAGATATACCGAGAGACGGGGCACTGCATATATCTTAATATTTGAGAAAGAGAGAGAGAGAGAGAGGGAGGAATTCTTGATCATCGTGCATGTCCACAGATGTTGGTGGGGTGGTGGCTTTTGTCCTGCTTGATAATCACAACAGGCTTCACATCATCTCTGATGGCGCATCTTACTGTGCAAAAGAAATCGCGTCCCTTGGAGAGCTTTGAGGACCTGGTGAAGGAGCCCGGCTGGAAGTGGGGAACTGATCTCTTGATGTTATCGGATGCAATTCTTGATTACTTTATCACAAATCCTAATGCTATTGTGAAGGAGATTTTTATTGAAATGGAGGTGAGTATTTTGTCTAATTCAAATAAGACATGTCATCACTGGCCTGACTTTTCATATTTAATACCACGATAATATTGCTAATAATAATTTTATAATATAGGTATTTCTTGTCTACTTTGCTATATAAGCAAATTTTTTGTTTATTAATATTGTCATAAACACTCAAAATTAATCCAATATTTGCTCAACCTGTGTTGGCTAGGTGCTGGAAGTGGACGAGGCACTGAAGAAGGTGCTGGCAGGAGGCTTCGCCTTCATTAGTTACAAGAACTTCATAACAGTAATCGTTGCAGTTAACTACACAGACCCGAGAGGCAACTCTCCTTTTTATATCAGCAAAGATATTCCTATGTTTTCAACCTTTGGATGGTGCATCAGGTAAATGTTCCTCTTTAATTATTCCACTCTGTACCAGCGAGATTTATGCACGTATGTATAATGCAATGAGACAAAACAAACACTGGAAGATTCAGATATTTATCGGTAAAAAAATGGGTCGAGAGGCATACAACGCTGATTGGTTGGCAAGTTTGTTATGGTTCAAATATATGCATAAACTCTGTTCTGCATGTTCTTTTTTATGTTCAAATATTTTTAAAAATTATGTTCAAGATAATCATATTAGCTATACAGTTGCCTTGAAATAAACAACATATATATATATATATATATTTTCGTTAAATTACATTTAATTAATGTCATTAATGTTTAACTATTTCTGCTCTATAGAAAGGGCGCACCATATCACCGACGGTTCACACAGCTGATGGGTCGCCTGATAGCAGCTGGTGTTATCACTCACTGGCGTGAAGACGTGATAGCCAGGAGGGTTAGGGAGGAGACCCGGGCTTCAAACCGGCCACATGAGTCATACGTAAATCTCACCTTATTTCTCTGGCAAGTTGGTGTATTAAAGTTTCATATTACTGGGATTAAACTTTGTTGAATTTATGTAAGATGAATGTCTGTATTTCAGGAAGAAGATAAGGAGGTTGTGCTAAGTCTTAGCCACATGCAGGGAGCCTTTTACCTGCTGGTAGTGGGATCTGCCGCCGCTTTCTTGGCCTTGCTGGGGGAAAACTTCATTCCCTTAGGTCAAGAATGATGATACTGGACTCAGGCGTTACACTTTCTCCGTTACACTACTGGAAGAGAACTTCAAATTAAGCTATTCCTTGCTTCAACAAAGCTTCAAATAATAAACAGCAGCATCATATGTTGTATGTTGTACCTAGTAGTCAGAACGCAGTTTTTGGCCTACTATGCAAGGCCCGATTTGCCTAATAAGCCAAGTTTTCCAGAACTTCAATATTTCTCTCATTTTTTTCTTATGAAATGATAAAACTATTCATTTCATTATGTATGAGTTAAATTTTTGTAAATATGAGTTAAAACTAACGTAGATATATGACCGAACCAAACTAACCCTACCTAACCTAACCTAACTCCTAACCTAAACTCACACCCCAGAAGTGACTCGAACCCATTTTTGTCAGGTCATGATGATTGAGTGGATTAGGTGCCCTGTACACCAGTTGCATAGTGCTTCTGGCAGTATGGGTTCAAGTCATTTCTGGGGTGTGAGTTTTCTGTTGCATGTATACCTGGGGACCATTCAGGCTTGTTCGCATTTGTGTTCCTCACGTGTGCCCCAAAGAATGAGGTGATTTGATAAAATACTATGCCCAAGATTACCATCAGAGTGCCGGCGAGCTGACGGGCAAATAGCCTTGGCTACCATCAGCTTTTTGTCCAGTCGTGATGGTCGAGTGGTTTAGGTGCCCTGTACACGAGTTGCATAGTGCTCCTGGAAGTATGGGTTTGAGTCATTTCTGGGGTGTGAGTTTTCAGTTGCATGTATGCCTGGGGACCATTCAGGCTTGTTCGCATTTGTGTTCCTCATGTGTGCCCCAAAGAATGAGGTGAGTTGATAAAATACTATGCCCAAGATTACCATCAGAGTGCCGGCAGGCTGATGGGCAAATAGCCTCGGCTACCATCAGCTTTGAGCAAATAGCCTCGGCTACCATCAGCTTTTGTCCGGTTGTGACGGTTGAGTGGTTTAGGTGCCCTGTACACCAGTTGTATAGTGCTCCTGGCAGTATGGGTTTGAGTCATTTCTGGGGTGTGAGTTTTCAGTTGCATGTATGCCTGGGGACCATTCAGGCTTGTTTGCATATTATATATATATATGTATATATATATATATATATATATATATATATATATATATATATATATATATATATATATATATATATATATATATGTGTGTGTGTGTGTGTGTGTGTGTGTGTGTGTGTGTGTGTGTGTGTGTGTGTGTGTGAAACAAAACTTCACATGCGAATTTTTCACACGTGGAAAAAACCACATGTGAACAATAGAGAATGCTTAACGTGTTTTCGGCTACATCGCCTTCATCAGAGCAAAGTAGGATGAAGGTGGAAACATTGTTGATCAGACCTTTATACCCGCCAGGGCAGATCACCTGACCACCAAGAAGTAAGCAAGTAATTATCAAAAGAAGGCACCAAACCGGGAAGGCTATGTAACACCATCAAATGTGCGGAATAATCAGAGGGCGCTAAATATCACCAAGGATGCCAATACGAGAACAAAAATGCATAAGGCGAACGATATCAAAAGTATCCAAGTCACCCTTAATTCTATTGAGGGACTGGTGACTGCGAGGGGCGGTCAGAAAGCAAGACACACGCTCGTCTTGAAACTCAGGACATTCAAGAAGGACATGCACGACCGTAAGAGGGACAATGCAATTAGGACAATAAGGAGCAGGGCGGCGCTCCATCAAGTGACCATGGGTTAAGCGAGTATGGCCAATATGCAACCTCGCCAGAGCTGTTTCCCACCGCCGGTTACGGTGGAAGAAGGACGGCCACGAGGAAACACAACATTTAATTAAGAGTACGTAGCTTGTTACCAGTAACTGACGACCAAGAAGCCTGCCAACGGGTAAGGACAGAGGAATGGATAACCGAGTAAAAGTCGGAATACGGAATGCCTTTACGAGAGATGGGACAAGAGCGGACAGCTTCCTTGGCGGCAGCATCCGCACGCTCATTTAAAGACACACCAATATGGCTGGGAACCCAACAAAACTCAACCGACTTAAATTTACTGTGAACAAGAAACATCCAATGCTTGATCTCGACAACTACTGGATGAGTCGGATTAAAGGACCCGAGAGCCATGAGGGCACTACGAGAGTCAACAACAACTACAAAGGAAGACTGACAACGAGAAAGCAGGAGACGAAGAGCATAGAGAATAGCATAAAGTTCCGCTGTAAAGATGCTAGTCTCCGGAGGTAAGCGACACATATAAGTGCGATCAGGAAAACAACAGAGTAGCCAACACCGTCCGCAGACTTAGACCCATCGGTGAAGACAGAAACGGAGCGGGAGTGAGAAGAAAAGTGCTCAAGGAAAAGGCGTTTTAGAACCGTAAGAGGGGTAAAAGCTTTAGTGATACGGGTCAAGGAAGTACAAAACCGCGGAAGAGGGACTCTCCACGGGGGCAAAGAAGGAACAACATGAGGAGAAACATTAGAAATATGAACGGAAAGAGAATCCTGGAGGCGAGATAACCGGACAGAAAGAGGGAGGTGGTGAAGAGGAACAGGAACCGCAGGAGGGGTAAAAGTTAAAGCACGACAGAGGCGAGAGGAAGGATGTTGTAAGGACCGCGCAAGATAGCGAAGACAGTAGCGATCACGGCGGTCCTGGAGAGACAGGAAGCCAGTGTCAACATACAAGCTAAAGACGGGAGTCGAACGATAGGCACCAGAACTGAGGCGCACCCAGTATGGTGCAAAGCATCAAGACGGCGAAGAGTAGAAGGAGAAGCAGACGAGTAAGCAGGGCAACCATAATCGAGCTTAGACAGGACGAGAGAGGAATGTAAAGCAAGGAGAGTGCGCCTATCTGCCCCCCAAGAAGTATGGGACAAGACCCGAAGGAGGGTAAGGGCCTTAGAGCACTCAACACGGAGGTAAGAGATATGGTGAGACCAAGACAAACGAGTGTCAAGGAATAACCCCAAAAGCTTCGCGGAATCTTTGTATTCAAGGGGATGACCATAAAGTGACAAAGAGAAACGAAGAACGACCCGTTTCCGCGTAAAAGTCATGGCACAATTCTTAGAAGTAGAGAACTTGAAGCCATGATCGGTGGCCCAAGACGACACGGCATCAATTGCAAGTTGAAGCCGGCGCTGAAGGAGAGGCGAATCATCACCCTGACAGCAAAGGGTAAGATCATCGACATAGAGAGCGGAGAAAACACCAGAAGGAAGAGAGGAAAGAAGACCATTGAGGGCAACCAGAAAAAGAGTAGTGCTCAGAACACTACCCTGGGGCACACCTTCGTATTGCTGAAAAGAGGCAGAGTGAGCGGTACCAAGGCGCACCCAAAAGGAACGACGGGAGAGGAAGCTGCGGAGAAAGAGAGGGAGATGACCACGAAGGCCAAAAGAATGAAGTTGAGATAGAATATGATATCGCCAAGTGGTGTCGTAAGCCTTTTCCAGGTCAAAAAGGACGGCAACAACGGAGGTCTTCGCAGCAAAAGCAGTACGAATATAGACCTCCAAGTTCACCAGGACATCTGTCGTGCTGCGGCACTTGCGGAAACCAAATTGAGAAGGGGAGAAGAGGTGATGGTGTTCCAGGAACCACATCAGACGAACGTTAACCATACGTTCAAAGAGTTTGCAGACACAACTTGTGAGAGCAATAGGGCGAAAGTCCTTAGGGGAAGTACCCAGAGACCCCGGTTTGCGAACAGGGAGGACAACGGCATCGAGCCAGTCCTCAGGGACTGACGACGACTCCCAGATCCGATTATACAGACTCAGTATAACTGAGTCGTGCACGGAGAAAGATGCCGAAGCATCTCATAATGAATACCATCGGAGCCCGCCGCCGTAGAACCGCAGAGGGCCAGCGCAGAACGAAGTTCAGAGAGAGAGAAGGGATCATTATAGGGAAGCTGAAGACGAGTGCAGAAATCTAAAGGACGAGACTCAAGGACAGGTTTACGAAGAAGAAAAGATTGGGAAGATGAAGACCAGAGCTAACTTAAGAAAAGTGGGAACCCAGTACGGAAGTGACCTGCAACGGGTCCGCCACAAGAGTATCATGGAGGTGATGGACCGGTGAAACATCGGGAACGAACTTACCCGCTATTTTGCGGATAAGCTTCCAGATCTGGGCCAGAGGTGTTTCGGACTTAATTGTTGAGACATAAGATGCCCAACATTCACGTTTAGCCGTACGGATGACCCTACGGGCCACCGCACTCGCTTTCCAAAACAAAAAAAAAAGAATCGGTCGTCTGCCTACGGCGGTGCCTCTTCCAGGCGGCACGCTTACAGCGGACAGCCCGAGCACAGTCCGCATTCCACCTGGGAACGCACGTCCGTGGACCCCGAGAGGAAGAGCGAGGGATAGAGCGGAGGGCAGAGTTGAAGACATTATCATGAAAAAGGAGGAGAGCGCAAGAGAGAGGCAAAAGGGAGAGGTCAGAGAGAGTAGCACTGAGGGTAAATAGGGTCCAGTCCGCCTTAGCAAACTGCCACCTAGGGAAAGAGAGGGAAGGGCGAAAAGAGAAAAAGGAAACAAGGATGGGGAAATGATCACTTCCATGGAGGTCATCAAGAACCTGCCACGTGAAATCTAAGTAAAGAGAAGAAGAGCAGAGAGAAAGATCAAGACAAGAAAGGGTGCGAGTCCGAGAGTCCAAATGAGTGGGCTCACCAGAATTCAGAAGAGACAGGGAAGAAGAGAGGAGAAACGGCTCAAGAAGGCGACCCCGGGTATTCGTCAGAACGTCACCCCAAAGAGAATGACGACAATTGAAGTCACCCAGCAGGAGCACAGGCTCCGGCAAGGAGTCTAGGAGGTGTTTCAAATCAGGAAGAGAAAGCGGGACACTCGGGGGGAGATAAATGGAACAAACTGTGTACCATTTCCCCACAAAGATACGAGCAGCAGAACAATGGAGAGGCAAAGGAAAAAGTAATGGAACAAAGGGAACATCAGCACGAATCAAGAGAGCAGAAGAATTAGAAGCCCCAGCAACGGCTGGGGGGGGGGGGAGTATAAGGAATAGCCACGAAAACGACCAGGACGAGCACCAAGCATCGGCTCCTGGAGACAGACACAAAGGGGCGAAAACCGCGAAATCAGAAGTTGGAGTTCGAGGAAATTGGCGTAATAACCTCGAACGTTCCATTGAAGAATGGACAACGACGAGAAGAGAAAGGACAAAAACAGAGAACAAGGAAGAAACAAAGGCGAAAGAGCAACAGAGCACGTTAAAGAATATCAGTGTCGGGATCAGGGTCAGCCAAGTCAGGGTTAGGGGGCATGGGTAAACTGAGCAAAGACGGAGGGAAGGAAACGGGAGAACAGATCAGAGGTGGGCGGGCAGGGTCCGGAGGAGGAGGAGGAGAAGGAGGAGGAGGAGAAGGAAGAGGAGGAGACAACGGAGAGGAGCAGTCAAGGACAGCAGCAGGAAGAGGGGGGGGGGGTAGAAAGAGGGGAGCGTACCTCAGCAAGGGCAGCAACCGAGAGGGAAGCGGGGGTTAAAGAAACCTCCATAGCAGGAACAGGGGGCGCAACCACCGAAATGAGAGGGGAAGGAGCGAGAGAGGCAGAAGTAGGGGCCGAGGAAGAAAGCTAAACCTTCTTACCCGCCGGGGAGGAGGAAGGAGAGGAGCCAGGCTTACGCTTCTGACTTAAAGAGACAGGTGTCCCAGCAACCACGTACTGGGCAACGGATTCTAGCGTCTCAACAGGAGAAGCTGAACGAGAGCACACGTGACGGCCGTTTGGAGAGCGATGGACATCAGCCCGCTCCGACAGGCGGCGGGGAGAGGCAAGAGACGGAGGGGAAGGAGGAACGGAGGGAGACGAGGAAGAAGACACAGGAGACACGACAGACCGGGTAGAAAGAAGGGGAACCCCAGACAGAGGACCAGGAGGTGGATCCTTCGGGAGAGAACCCAAAGAAACAGAGGAGGGGGCAGTGGGTGTATCAGGGTCCAAGGCCCGGAAACGGTTGTGAGTCTGAGGAAGGCGGGAAGGACGAAGAGAGGAAGAGCGCAATACGCGAGCATAAGAGATATTAGCATAAGGCGGGAGCCGGCGAACCTGGCGTCTCGCCTCAGGAAAAGATAAACGCTCCCGGTGCTTCAAGTTGAGGACGGCTGCATCAAGCTTGTAATGGACACACGCACGGGAGAAGGTAGGATGGGCCTCACCGCAGTTGAGGCAACGAGCCTGGGGAGAAGTGCACTCCGACTTAGAGTGACCTTCGCCACCACACAAAGGACAGAGAGAGACAGTCCCAGAGCAGCAGAGGGCACCATGCCCAAACCTCCAGCACTTGTTACAGAGCCGAGGAGAAGGAATGTACTCCTAGACAGAGCACCTGGCACCAGCAAGAATGACAGAGGGTGGAAGGGTCCTACCATCAAAGGTAATCTTCACAACCCGGAGGGGTTGACGGCGACTCCCACGAGGGGGACGAGTAAACGTGTCCACCTGGAGAATAGAATGGCCCTGGGCAGCAAGGATATGTCGAATATCGTCGTGACAGTCGCGCAGGTCCCGAACACCGGTCGCAACATGGGGCGGGAGCAGAATAGTGCCAACACTGGCATTCAACTGAGCCTTCTTCGAGACCCGAACAGGGGTCTCGCCAAGGCAGGATAAGGCAGCCAAGCGGGAAGCAGCATCCTGAGAAGGAGCAGCAACGACACGCGTACCGAGACGAGTGGGGTTGAAAGTAATGGAGGCATCCACGGAATCAACGAGATGCCGATGGAGGGAGAAATCGTCAGGAGGCGCAGAATCAAGAGGGAGGAGATCAAAATATTTGGCCCACGAAGCGGGACCAAACAAGGCTTGATACGTAGCAGAACTGGAAGGAATCGAGCCAGGGCGGCCGTGACGAGGACGGCGGTGAGAACCCCCAGAGAGGGGTTAAAAGGCGCAGTAGTTACAACTAGAGAAGGAGCCGCGCCAGGGGACGAGGTAGGCACCACTGGGGGCTTGGGGCTCGACCCAACCACAGAGGAGGGAGGGGAGCCAGGGGAAGGAGTCAGAGAGGCCAAAGGAGGAACAAGGTTGGGGCCCAATGCAGTGGAGGCTACAGAGCCCGGTCTTCCAACACGGACTGACTCGGGGGCTTGGTCGCCCACCCCACGAGCCTGAGAAGGTAAAGCAGAAACAGCCGAAACAGGGGTCATCATCATTACGAAAAGGAAAATTCATTCACGAATGTGCCCCCACACCCAACATGGAGCCACAATTAGAGGCAGGACACCCAACAAGAACCTATCACCGATCTTGCCGGGGCCTCCTAGGGGTGCGTCGTGAGTATACGCCCCACAAACGCCACCTTAAGAAACCGACAGTCCGTCGAGATCGGGTTCAGTGACGAAAGGGGGATTGACAATAAAAGGTTCCCTTCGCTCTCGACGTCGGGTACTACAGTTCTACGGGTGCAAGAGTATGCCTCCTCAAGCACCCGGGCGTCAAAATAGAAGAAGTCCAAGGGAAGAACCAGAACAAGCAAAAGGTCGGCAGGAAACGGCAAGCAGATAGGAGAAGAGGGGGGAGAAAAACGAAACAGAAGGAAAAGGAAAAGGTGCCCAGCATAATTGGAGAGGACGGCAGCAGGAGCACAAGGCTAGAAAAGGACAGAGGACTGTCCCAAGGAGCATCACACTCCGGCAGCCGCCCACTAAGCCCCCACACGGCAACAACGAGCTGAGCGGGGAGGGGGCCGATCATTAAAGTAAAGTATGGTTCTGAGACTGCAGTGGGTTCAGTGACATTGGTCGCAGTGACTTGTAGCTGTTTAGGATACTGTTCACTGATTTGCCACTGAGGCCTCATGTACTCATCTTCAGCTTTAAATGGTGATATTACCATCAACCTCTGTTACTATAGTCAGCTGTATTCTCCTTAGTATAATGCTACTGGAGAAATATAATCAGCTGACAAATTTAGATTTCTATTGGTATTATTTATCTGCAGCCATAGGTCTCTTCAGGCTTGATACTGGGCCTGAGAGTAATTTACCTCCTGCAGAATTTAACATGGTTATGCCCTGATATTTAGTAGGGCTACCGATGAATCGATGGCAATAGTCTGTCCCTACAAGGAGACCGAAGTCGGTGAGGTGATCAGACTTAATATTATCTGCCAATTTTATTCCTCTATTTCTCAGGAATTTGGCTGTTGCTCTCAGACCTTGAACTTGTAGGTCTACTGGTATTTTGTCCACCACAATGGTTTGTACTCCACAGACGTACCTGCCTAAACGTACTGATGGTTGTACCACCTGGTAGACTTGAGGTCCTTCATCTGTTATAAACCCTGAGATGTTGAATGATGTCTGGGCTACAGGCCTTAATTGTAGTTCATCTGCCAACTTTTTAGTGACATATGTTCTCTGGGACCCTTGGTCAAACAACCCACAGGTTGTTTGGCCTTCTTATTCTGGATGGTAATTTGGCCTTCTTATTCTGGATGATAATTTGGCCTTCTTATTCTGGATGGTAATTTGGGCAGTAGGCAAAGTCGTATTACCTTTAGACTTCGCTGATTGGACACTCGTTGTTTGTTGCACCTTGCAGTACTGTACTGTGGTGGGAATGCTATCTTCCACCTTGGGGTTTGGAGACTTTGTTTTGGTGTGTCTGCACAATGCTGCATGGTGCTGACCTTTGTTACACCTATTACAGGTGTGTAATTGGGTATCACAGTCGTTGATGTTATGTTTCCTGAGGCACCTCGTGCAATGTTGCAAATCTCTGAGTCGCTCAACACGGGCGTCACTATCAGGAAAATTAGGGCAGTGGTATATTGAATGTTTCTCAATGCAAAACAAACATGTTCCATAGCTTCCAGTACCCTTTGGTGTCACGTTCTTAGGTGACACAGTAACTATAGGCTTGGAGGGTCCCACTGCATATACGCCCACACTGCCACTGTTCCACTTTGGTGATGAATTATATTGTCTAGATTGATTTGGAGTACCTTTGGTACTCTGTGGTTTACTATTATTGGTTTCTGAGGGTTTACTTGGTGGTTTTAATTTGTCATGTGTTCGTAATTGATGAACTACTGACTTTAAACCCTCAGATATTTCATTCATGGATAAGATACTTTTATTGTAATGAGCACTCATTTGTCTCAATATGTCCCTAGGTATTTTCTCCTGGACAATTATTTTCAAGACCCACTCAGCCCCGTTTGTATCTGCTGTCAGGCTGAGGGCATTGATCAATGATTCTACCTCCAGCTTGAAGACTTGGAGTGAATCAGCTGAAGCCTCCGGTGAGGGTAAATGCAATAGCTCATGAACTAAATGTGATGTTCTTACTTCTGGATCAGCATAATTATCCTTGAGGAGTTTTACTGCCAGATCATAGCCGTCATTAGTTAATCTCAGATGGGATACTACTGTTTTAGCCTCACCTGATAACTGGCCTTGCAAATAAGAGAATTTACTACTCTTTGGTAAAGATTGTTTTGAGTCCACAAGGTCAACGAATTTGTTCCAAAATTCATCCCAATCTTCCTCATCTTTTCCTGAGAAAGTGGGTAAATTAATTGGAGGGAGTCGAGCTTCTGCTTGACTCGTATTAGATGCAACTGTTGTTGTTGTTGCCTTGTTCTGGGCAATTAATTTGACGTAAGGCTGTAACGTGGCCTGAGTGTGATCTTCATAATTCGCTAGATCAACTGTAATGTCGTCTATTTCTGTTTCTGATAAATTGGTGTTGGCAAGTTCAGCCACATATGTTGCTATTTGGCATTTGATTTGCTCAAATTATCCTGCAGCTGCTTGATAATAGCTTTCCAGGTCAGCATATGTTACGAACCCGGATCCAGCGTCCGAGCCTGGAGCAGTGACAACCACCCCATCTGTGGGTCAGCTCCCGAAACCCCCGCCAAGCGGACGACGACACCTGGTGAGGACAGCGTGTACTGGCCTCGAGGACCAGTTTCCAGTCTGGTTCAGCGCTCAACACCGCCGCTCCTGACCTCTGGTGAGGTGGTGCTCCGACGACAGCGCCATCTATGGACTGGATACGTCAGGTGTTTGTGCTCAAGCCCGTAAGTGAGGTGTATTAGTGTCCCGGTTATTGATGACGTGTCTGCTTACAGAGCCGACCTGGGACCACTGTGATGGAAGTGGAGTCAGTCTACCCAAGGCAGCCAGTCTCCATACCTTAAACCTTGCTGCAGTTGTTGTGAAGTCGTCCCCCCGGAAGAACACTGTGGTGTGTTAGCCTGCCAGTGGAGTGGCAGTAAAAGGATTTACCCGGGACCGACTGTTGGAGACGATCATCCACTGGGGTACTGAAGACAGGAGAGTGATTTGTGGTGTCACACGAGGCTCCTGTCTAGGGCGTTCCCCTTTTATCGTTCGTGGAGTGGCCGTACCAGCCTTGTTGGCTCAGAACCAGCCAGCAGACCAGCTGGACGTGTGGTTGACGGCCTCCACGGCGGTGCCCCCAGTGGACCCGTGTTTTGGCTGACCTGTGGCCAGGGTAGACTCAACTTCTTTGGAGAATTAATTGTGAGGCCACGAAGAAAGCACCAAGGATTCGGCACTGAGAGTTATGGCACCAGCGTCTTCAGCAGAAGACTAATTTGTGAATAATCCCCTTGTCTAGTGTTAATACCCCTCCCTCTTGTGCACTCAATTATTTTACATATTTAAACGGTGATGGTAATAATTATAATATTAAGTTCTTAGCTTTCTTTCCCTACTCCCTTTAAGTTACTTGCATCACGGATCTCATCCCTTGATAGCCACTACTGGCTTGGGAACGGATACATTATATCTTCCTCTAACAACATCAGAGTAAGGACCCCGTTGCGTCCCGAGAGGGCCGTAACAGCATAATCAATTGGAGATTGTTGTGACAAATCTTCCCATTTCTTGATCTGTCTTGTTAAGTGGCCTTTAAGACCTGCAAGGGTTCTTTTCATTCTCCCTGCATTATCCATATTAGCTAGTTGGTAAAGCCTTGTGGGGCTTGCAATGGGGCTGCTCATAATATTGAACAAGCACTGATGGTAGCCTAGGATAAAATTTCTGAAATCACTAGGCTATAATCCTACCTCTACTAGAGGTTAGCACTTAAAATTAATACACATTATATATATACAATCATACACACTAATGATTTGAGTGATAAACCAGTGTCACTGGAAGTACCTTTAGGTTAGCTCTTCTATATCACCCTAGGATGGTATAGACACTAATTAATCACTCAAAGGTGTAATGATCATAAGTAAATTATTATATATACACAACTCAACTCAAGTTAATAAAATTTACACCCAAAATAGGGTCTGCACCATTCATTAATGGTGCTAGGTTGTTCAATATAGTACAACTAGACTATGGTAATAATGGGACTAGAATGAACAATAAATAGTTCAACTAGTCAATGGTAATATCCTACCCTGTTATGGGTTAGCAATTGGTATATATTATATTGTGAACACTAGTGCAGTATATATTAAATAATTCTCTATTTTGGAGAAATAATATACACAATTATTGATAATAGCCTCTTAATTGCCTCTATGGAACTTCTAATATTATCAAGAAGTATTAAATATTATTAGACCTTGCGAAATAAACTCCACAAAATTCGTCGATAATCTCTCGCGAAATTTAACACCATGAAATCCGTAAACAATCTCGCGAAGACACAGCCACTAATTTGGCTGGCTTCAATATTAGCGCTGTCAATTCACAGAATAACATGGCACCAAATCTGTGTGTGTGCATGAAACCGCTGATAAGGCTGAACTGAACTGAGGGGGGCTCCTGAGCTCGCTCGAGGCAACGCCACCGTCTTTGACTGGCTTTGTATAAATCACACTGCACTAGTATATTTAATTTGATGACAATCCAGCTCTCTAGACCATCTAGGTTCGAATGATCATATAATCCGGTTCGAAGGACCATATAATGTGGAAACCGACCTGTGGGATTTATATTTATTTAATTTATATGAATTTATATAGAATTTATATTTACGTTAATTTATATATTTCGATAGCAATTTGCATGATGTTAAGTGGACTGTATTTCTGTAATAATCTCACAAATCGATCCACTGCACATTAGGGGGGGGGGGTTATATTGAATTTATATATATGCAGCCAATCAAACTACAGTATTAATTATATTGTTAAACATTGAAGAGGTTCCTTATCTTATTGTACAGCAGGCCTTAGTCCACCAGATATAACCAGGATGTAGACACCAAATTTTCCTCGTGTGAGGTAGCTTCCATCACCCTGGTAACTGATGCACAAAGCATGCTTTCTCGTCTTGACCTGTCAAAAAGGGCGCTAGCTATAAAGCCAGAATCCTAATATATGACAGCTATATCAGAGAAAACACTGTACATTGATCCATAAAGACCTAGGCTTAATTACCTATTTTGAGTCGATCATTTGTGATCTAACCGGATCGCCCAATATCTAACTGACATAAAGGGCCATAAATGAAAGATAAACGGGTTTCGGAAAGACACCTCCCTTGTATTTGCTGACAGCGTGTTGATGATGGAAGACCACTATTCCGATCTTCGTCACACTTCGTCCAAGAGAATTTATAGGAGCAGTTACTAGCTCCAATGACTCTGGTCTTAAACAATAACAATGGCTGACCACTCCCTCCTCACTGACACTACTGCCCTACATTGTCCAGATATCAGAAAGTGATAGAAGGGTCACATTTACTCTATTTTAATATTGATAATTATGTTAATTAAAATGAGAGGTTTTTATGATGGTAAAGTCCAAAGACTAATGTATTTAAGAATAATTCCCACCATAATAGGTGGTGAATTTATAATAGTATGTGGTAATGATATCCTGTTTTCTATAGACGGAAAATTCCACTACAAGTTACATTTTCTATGGGTTAACTTGTTTATACAATGCAGCAATATTATCTGCCTGTATGATATTATTAAATGGTGTCGGATTTTCTGACAGAAGTCGAAGACGAGTGCAGAAATCTAAAGGACGAGACTCAAGGACAGGTTTACGAAGAAGGAAAGATTGGGGAAGATGAAGACCAGAGCTAACAGAAGAAAAGTGGGAACCCAGTTCAGTAGCAACCTGCAACAGGTCCGCCACAAGAGCACCATGGAGCTGAAGGACCGGTGAAACATCGGGAACGAACTTACCCGCTATCTTGCGGATAAGCTTCCAGATCTGTGGCAGAGGAGTTTCGGACGTAATGGTGGAGACATAAGATGCCCAACATTCACGTTTAGCCATATGGATGGCCCTATGGGCATCTGCACTCGCTTTCCGAAAGAAAAGAAAAGAATCGGCCGTCTGCCGACGGCGGTGCCTCTTCCAGGCTGCATGCTTACAGCGGACAGCCCGAGCACAGTCTGCATTCCACCAGGGAACGCACTTCCGTGGACCCCGAGAGGAAGAGTGAGGAATAGAGTGGAGGGCAGCATCGAAGACAGTGTCATGAAAAAGGAGGAGAGCACGAGGGAGAGGCAGAAGGGAGAGGTCAGAGAGAGCAGCACTGAGGGTAAATAGGTTCCAATCCACTTTAGCAAACTGCCACCTAGGGAAGCAGAGGGAAGGGCGAAAAGAGAAAAAGGAAACAAGGATGGGGAAATGGTCACTGCCATGGAGGTCATCAAGAACCTGCCACGTGAAATCTAAGTAAAGAGAAGAAGAGCAAAGAGAAAGATCAAGACAGTAAAGGGTGCAAGTCCGAGAGTCCAAATGAGTGGGCTCACCAGAATTCAGAGGAGACAAGGAAGAAGAGAGGATCAACGGCTCAAGAAGGCGACCTCGGGTAATCGTCAGAACATCACCCCAAAGAGAATGACGACAATTGAAATCACCCAGCAGGAGCTCAGGCTCCAGCAAGGAGTCCAGTAGGTGCTTCAGATCAGGAAGAGAAAGCGGGACACTCGGGGGGAGATAAATGGAACAAACTGTGTACCATTTCCCCACAAAGATACAAGCAGCAGAACAATAGAGAGGCGAAGGAAAAAGTAAGGGGACAAAGGGAACATCAGAGCGAATCAATTAAGCAGAAGAATTAGGAGCCCCAGCAACAGCTGGGGGTGGGGGGGGGGGAAAGAAAGGAATAGCCACGAAAGCGACCGAGACGAGCACCAAGCATCAGCTACTGGAGACAGACACAAAGGGGCGAAAACCGCAAAATCAGAAGTTGGAGTTAGAGGAAATTGGCGTAATAACCTAGAACGTTCCATTGAAGAATAGACATCGACAAGAAGAGAAAGGACAACAACAGAGAACAACGAAGAAACAAAGGCGAAAGAGCAACATAGCACGTTAAAGAATAACAGGGTCAGCAATGTCAGGGTTAGGGGGCATGAATAAACTGAGCAAAGATGCAGGGAAGGAAGCGGGAGAACAGACCAGAGGTGGGCGGGAGGGGTCCGGAGGAAGAGGAGGAGACAACGGAGAGGAGCAGTCAAGGACAGCTGCAGGAAGAGGGGGAGTAGAAAGAGGGGAGCGCACCTCAGCATGGGCAGCAACCGAGAGGGAAGCGGGGGCCAAAGAAACCTCCATAGCAGGAACAGGGGGCGCAACCACTGAAATGGGAAGGGAAGGAGCAGAACAGCCAGTAGTAGGGGCCGAGGAAGAAAGTGAAGCCTTCTTACCCGCTGGGGGGGGGGAGGAGGAAGGAGAGAAGCCAGGCTTACGCTTCTGACTTAACGAGGCCGGTGTCCCAGCAACTACGTACCGGGCAACGGATTCCAGCGTCTCAACAGGAGAAGCTGAACGAGAGCACACACGACGGCCGTTAGGAGTGCGATGGACATCAGCCTGCACCGACAGGCGGTGGGGAGAGTCAAAAGATGGAGGAGAAGGATGGGAAGGAGGATCGGAGGGAGACGAGGAAGAAGACACAGGAGACATGACAGACCGGGTAGAAAGAAGAGGAACCCCAGATAGAAGACCAGGAGGGGGACCCTTCCGGACAGAACTCAAAGGAACAGAGGAAGGGGCAGTGGGCGTATCAGGGTCCAAGGCCTGGAAACTGTTGTGAGTCCGAGGAAGGTGGGAAGGACGAGGAGAGGAAGAGCACAACACGCGAACATAAGAGATGTTAGCATAAGGCGGGAGCCGGCGAACCTGGCGCCTCGCCTCAGGAAAAGATAAACGCTCCCGGTGCTTCAAGTTGAGGACGGCTGCCTCAGTTTTGTAATGGATACAGGCACAGGAGAAGGTAGGATGGGCCTCACCGCAGTTGAGGCAGCGAACCTGGGGAGCAGTGCACTCCGACTTCGAGTGACTTTTGCCCCCACACAAAGGACAGTGAGAGAGAGTCCCAGAGCAGTGGAGGGCCACCATGCCCAAACCTCCAGCACTTGTTACAAAGCCGAGGAGAAGGAATGTACTCCAGGAGAGAACACCTGGCACCAGCAAGAATGACAGAGGATGGAAGAGTCCTACCATCAGAGGTAATCTTCACAACCCGAAGGGATTGACGCCGACGACCACGAGGGGGACGAGTAAACGAGTCTACCTGGAGGACAGAATGGCCTTGGGCATCAAGGATATGCCGGATATCATCGTGGCCGTCCTGCAGATTCCGAACACCGGTCGCAACAAAGGGCGGAAGGAGAATAGTGCCAACACTGGCATTCAACCGAGCGTTCTTTGAGACCCGAACAGGGATGTCGCCAAGGCAGGATTAGGCAGCCAAGCAGGAAGCTGCATCCTGAGAAGGAGCAGCAACGACACGTGTACCGAGACGAGTGGGGTTGAAGGTAACGGAGGCATCCACGGAATCAACAAGATACCGATGGAGGGAGAAATCATCAGGAGGCACAGAATCAAGAGGGAGGAGATCAAAGTATTTGGCCCATGAAGCGGGACCAAACAAGGCCTGATACACATCAGTATGGGAAGGAATCGAGCGAGTGCGGCCGTGGTGCTGACGGCGTTGAGAACCCCCAGAGAGAGAGAGAGGTTAATAGGCACAGTAGTCACGAGAGACTTAGCCGCACCAGGGGACAAAGTGGTCACCACTGGGGGCTTGAGGCTCGACCCAACCACAGAGGAGGGAGGGGAGCCGGGGGAAGAAGTCAGGATGGTCAAAGGAGGAGCAAGGTCGGGGCGCAACGCAGCGGAGGCTACAGAGCCCGGTCTTCCAATACAGGCCAACTCGGGGTCTTGGTCGCCCACCCCACGAGCCTGAGAGGGTACAACAGAAACATTCATCGACATACAGACGAAGAGAGAAATTCATTCACGAATGTGCCCCCATACCCGCGATGGAGCCACAATTAGAGGCAGGACACCCAACAGGAAGCTATCGCCGATCATGTCGGGGCCCCCTAGGGGTGCATCATGAGTATACGCCCCACAAACGCCACCTTAAGAACTGTCAGTCCGTCGTGATCGGGTTCAGCGACGAAAGGGGGATTGACAATTAAAGGTTCCCCTCGTTCGAGACGTTGGGTACTACAGTTTTACTGGTGCAAGAGTATGCCTCCTCAAGCACCCGGCCGTCAAAAGAGAAGAAGTCCAAAGGAATAACCAAAACAAGCAAAAGGTCGGCAGGAAACGACAAGCAGATAGGAAAATAGGGGGGAGAAAAACGAAACATAAGGAAAAGGAAAAGCGATCCAGCACAATTAGAGAAGACAGCAGCAGGAGTGCAAGGCCACAAAAGGACAGAGGACTGTCCCACGAGCATCACACTCTGGCAGCCGTCTACTAAACCCCCTCATGGCGCCAACGGGCCAGATGGGGAGGGGATGACCACCAAGAAAAGGTGAAGGAAAGGAAAAGTAAGAAAGATGGTAGCTGCAGAAGGCCCATTGGCCCATTCGAGGCAGCTTCCATTAATATACAGAACTCGAAGATATATAAAAGTGCCATACAGGTTAAATGGACGCTATATTGTATTGACGTGCTATATTGAGGCTTTTATCGGGATCCAACTTGTACATACCATGGATCCCAATAAGGCTGTTATAACAATGTTTGATTAGAGGAGACTTGATCGAGACTCGTTTTTTTAAAAAACTGTCCGCTTAACCTGAATAGGATGATTTGAGTATAAATGAACATACGAGCACACATTGGTAGGTTTCCTATATACATTGAACTTGAAACTCCTACCAATTCAATGAATCATGATGTCTTAAAAAGTCAGAACACCATTTATTTCATTCTCAATTGTGAATTTAATTGACGGAACCAGCGAATTAATTTGAAGGAGAAAATCCCTTTGGTCATGGTTAACCGGCCACAGGCATAAAATATCATCAATGTACCTATACCAAACCAAATTCGAGAGTAAAATCCTGGGTAGGATGTTTGTTTCAAAACACTCCATGTACAAATTGCTCAAAACAGAGGAGAGAAACACCCATCGCAATGCAAAATGTTTGCTTATAAAATGAATCATTAATGCTGAAATAATTATCTTTAATGCACAATCTTATAAGTTCAACAACGGTGTTAGATTGTTGACCTTATTGCTATTGCTTCACCGATTGCTATGAAATTTTGACACAACGTTCAATTTGAATATGTGCGTGTTTTTATATATGTACAATAAAGATGCCACACCTGTGACAGGTAAAAACATGCTTTTTAAAAAACAGCACCATCTGTTACCTGTAATAGCAGCACACGCTAAACTAACTATGTCACGAATCCTTTTCATTGTTTCTGATTGCATTGATAAATAGAATTTTCATAGTTTTCGATTTATTTTCATTTTCATTTAATTATTTTGTGTGACATTGCATTGGAATTGAGCTGTGTTCCTTACTATACCATTCATTTCGTTAGTATAAGTATAGATCCCACACTTGTGATATGTAAAAACATTCTTTTTATAGGAAATAGCACCATCTGTTGCATGTAAGAGCAATACACGCTATACTAAATATGTTACAATTCCATTTCAAAGTTTCAGATTCCATTGACAAATTGATTTTTTATTGATTTTGATTTAATTATTTTGTATTTTATTTTTAATTGAAATATTTGGTTTGACATTGTGTTGGAATTGAGCTGTGTTGTTTTCCATACCTTTCATTTTGTATGTCTAAGTATAGATGCCACACCTGTGACAGGTAAAACTATGCTTTTGTTGAAAAACAGCTCCATCTGTTGCATATTAGAGCAACAAACATGCTCTACTAAATATGTTACAATTCCATTTCAGTGTTTCTGACTGCATTGATAAATTGACTTTTCATAGATTTTGATTTATTTTCATTTTGATTGAATTATTTTGTGGAAATTGCGTTGGAGTGTGAATTGCGTTGGAATTGAGCTGTGTTGTTTACCATACCATTCATTTCGTGGGTATATTTTATTTGTTTCTTTTTCCATTGTTTTAATTTCGTTTTTTTAACTATTCTTCTTATTTTTCAGTACAATTGGTGGTGAAACTGAGCTGTGTCGATTTATCTGTGTTTGAATTAAATATTTCGTTAGTATTTTTTTTTTAATAAAAGAAAATGGACAACAGGTTATTTGTCAATGAAATCGCCATTGAACATGCATTTCATTGAAACTCCCACGTGCAACATTTCCAAAGCATCTGGCCTGGGAAAAGTATTGCAGAAATGCAAACTTATTGTTTGGTATGAATGCACAATGGCCCACAAAAAATCGCTCAAGGCTCTTGATTGATCATTGCAAGATTTGCGTGGAAACATCAGACCATTTGGGAACGTGTTAATATTGGTTGCAGGAGATTTCAGGCAAACATTACCTGTAATTCCTCGACTGACACCAGCGGACGAAATAAATGCCTGCCTGAAATACTCTACTTTGTGGTGCCACGTAAAGGCATTTAAATTAACTACAAATATAAGTGTAGCTATGTAGCTACTGCAAAACGATCCATCAGATGAGATATTCTTACACCAATTTCTGGAAATTGGGAACGTAAACGGGCCGGTTGATCTGATCTCAGGACGAATTTCATTGCCTCATAACTTTTGCAATTTAGTGACGTCAAAAGAAGAATTGGTTGAAAAAGTATTTCCCAATATTCAAACCAATTATAAGAATGACGATTGGCTGAGTGAACGAGGTATTCTTGTGGCCAAGAACAAAACGTCTACGACCTTAACAATATTATTCAGTCTAACATACGAAGCGAGGCAGTCACATACTGTGGGAACCGACCTGTGAGATTTATATGAATTTATATTTACGTTAATTTATATACTTCGATAGCAATTTGTATAATGATAAGTGGACTGTATTTCTGCAATAATCTCATAATCTCACAAATCGATCCTCTACACATTAGGGGGGGTTTATATTAATTGAATATATATGCAGCCAATCTAACTACAGTATTAGACTACATACATTGAAGAGGTTCCTTATCTTATAGTACAGCAGGTTAGTCCACCAGGTATAACTAGGGTGTAGACACCAAATTATCCTCTTTGAGGTAGCTTCCATCACCCAGTAACTGGTGCACAAAATCTTGCTTCCGCGTCTTGACCTGTCAAAAGTGCGCTAGCTGTGAAGCCAGAATCCTATATATGACAAGCTATATCAGAGAAAACACTATACATGGAACAATAAAGACCTGGCTTAATTACCTTTAGTTTGAGGCTATATCGTGCTCTAACCGGAAAACCCTACCCAATGACATTAATGGCCACTAATGATAGATAATGGGTTTCGGAAAGAACACTTAACTTGATTTGATGACAGCGTGTTGAAAATGGTACACCTTTGGTTTCCATAACACTACGTCCAAGTAAATTTAACAGGAGCCGAATTTGCTCCCGTGTGAGCCTCTGGTCTAGTCTCAACAATGGCTGCCCCTCCTTCACTCTGACGCCTGGCTTACATTGTCCACATGACAGAAAGTGATAGAAGGGTCACATTTACTCTACTTTAATATTGATAATTAAGTTAATTTATATGAGATGTTTTATGATGGTAAAGTCCAAAGACTAATGTATTTAAGAATAATTCCCACCATAATAGGTGGTGATTTATAATAGTATGTGGTGATGATATCCCGTTTTCTTTAGACGGTAATTCCACTACAAGTTACATTTTCTATGGGTAACTTGTTGGTAATACAGCAGCAATTATTATCTGTCTGTATGATATTAAATGGTGTCGGATTTTCCGACATAATTCCCCAGGGGTTGCACACGGGTCGAAGTCCTAATTAGAACAGACGAACACCGATACTCCTCCTTCGAATTATTAGATTAATTTGATGTTAGTAGTTAGTAATTACACATTTGTGCGTCTGTTCGTACAGGACGGATGTCCCGTACTAGAGTTGCAGGGGTTAGAAGTCTAATGCGATTTCATTTCCCTGTCAACTCTTGAAAGGCTAATATTCAAGCCTAATTACATATTATTTAACCCAGAAGACTGAATGTGATCAAGTACTACAGTCAAGTATGATTCAGGGACTGCAGTGAGATCAGTGACCTTAGATATAACTTGAAGTTTGTTCAGGTAACTGGTCACTGATATATAAACACTGAGGCCCATGGAATACATCTTGATTAAATAATAAATGTATCAAATCAGTCATCAGATTTATTGGGGTTTAATTTAGTTAATTGATTCAGAAGATTGAATAGCTCATCATTAAAGTAAAGTATGGTTCTGAGACTGCAGTGGGATCAGTGACATTGGTCGCAGTGACTTGTAGCTGTTTTAGGCTACTGTTCACTGATTTGCCACTGAGGCCTCATGAACTCATCTTCAGCTTTAAATGATGATACTAACATCAACCTCTGTTGGTATAGTCAGCTGTAATCTCCTTAGTATAATGCTACTGGAGAAATATAATCAGCTGACAAATTTAGATTTCTATTGGTATTGTTTATCTGCAGGCATAGGTCTCCTCAGGCTTGATACTGGGCCTGAGAGTAATTTACCTCCTGCAGAGTTTAACATGGTTATGCCCTGATATTTAGTAGGGCTACCGATGAATCGATTGCAATAGTCTGTCCCAACAAGGAGACCGAAGTCGGTGAGGTGATCAGACTTAATATTATCTGCCAATTTTATTCCTCTATTACTCAGGAATTTGGCTGTTGCTCTCAGACCTTGAACTTGTAGGTCTACTGGTATTTTGTCCACCACAATGGCTTGTACTCGACAGACATACCTGCCTAAGCGTACTGATGGTTGTACCACCTGGTAGACTTGAGGTCCTGCATCTGTTATAAACCCTGAGATATTGAATGACATCTGGGCTACAGGCCTTAATTGTAGTTCATCTGCCAGCTTTTTAGTGATAAATGTTCTCTGGGATCCTTGGTCAAACAACCCACGGGTATGGACCTTGGCCCTCTTATTCAGGATGGTAATTTGGGCAATAGGCAAAGTCGTATTACCTTTAGACTTTGCCGATTGGACACTCTTCGTTTGTTGCACCTTGCAATACTGTACTGAGGTGGGAATGCTATCTTCCACCTTGGGGTTTGGAGACGTTGTTTTGGTGTCTCTGCACAATGCTGCATGGTGCTGACCTTTGTTACACCTATTACAGGTGTGTAACTGGGTATCACAGTCGTTGATGTTATGTTTCCTGAGACACCTCGTGCAATATGTTGCAAATCTTTGAGTCGCTCAACACGGGCATCACTATCAGGAAAATTGGAGCAGTGGTACATTGAATGTTTCTCATTGCAGAACAAACATGTTCCATAGTTTCCAGTACTCTTGGGTGACACAGTAACTATAGGCTAGGAGGGTCCCACTGCATATACGCCCACACTGCTACTGTTCCACTTTGGTGTTGAATTATATTGTCTAGATTGATTTGGAGTACCTTTGGTACTCTGTGGTTTACTATTATTGGTTTCTGAGGGTTTACTTGGTGGTTTTAATTTGTCATGTGTTCGTAATTGATGAACTATTGACTTTAAACCTGCAGATATTTCATTCATAGATAAGATGCTTTTATTGTAATGAGCACTCATTTGTCTCAATATGTCCCTAGGTATTTTCTCCTGGACAATTATTTTCAAGACCCACTCAGCCCCGTTTGTATCTGCTGTCAGGCTGAGGGCATTGATCAATGATTCTACCTCCAGCTTGAAGACTTGGAATGAATCAGCTGAAGCCTCTGGTGGGGGTAAATGCAACAGCTCATGAACTAAATGTGATGTTCTTACTTCTGGATCAGCATAATTATCCTTGAGGAGTTGTACTGCCAGATCATAGCCGTCATTAGTTAATCTCAGATGGGATACTACTGTTTTAGCCTCACCTGATAATTGGCCTTGCAAATAAGAGAATTTACTACTCTTTGGTAAAGATTGTTTTGAGTCTACAAGGTCAACGAATTTGTTCCAAAATTCGTCCCAATCTTCCTCATCTTTTCCTGAGAAAGTGGGTAAATTAATTGGAGGGAGTCGAGCTTCTGCTTGACTCGTATTAGATGCAACTGTTGTTGTTGCTGTTGCCTTGTTCTGGGCAATTAATTTGACATAAGGCTGTAACGTGGCCTGAGTGTGATCTTCATAATTCGCAAGATCAACCATAATGTCGTCTATTTCTGTTTCTGATAAATTGGTGTTGGCAAGTTCAGCCACATATGTTGCTATTTGACATTTGATTTGCTCAAATTTACCTGCAGCTGCTTGATAATAGCTTTCCAGGTCAGCATAATCAACTGTTGATTGTTGTGACAAATCTTCACATTTCTTGATCTGTCTTGTTAAGTGGCCTTTAAGACCTTCAAGGGTTCTTTTCATTCTCCCTGCATTATCCATACTGGCTCGTTGGTGAAGCCTTGTGAGACTTGTACTTGGGCTGCTCATAATACTGAACAAGCACTGATGGTAGCCTAGGGTAAAATTCTGCACTCACTAGGCAATAATCCTACCTCTACTAGAGGTTAGCACTTAAAATTAATACACATTATATATATACAATCATACACACTAATGATTTGAGTGATAAACCAGTGTCACTGGAAGTACCTTTAGGTTAGCTCTTCTATATCACCCATGGATGGTAGAGACACTAATTAATCACTCAAAGGTGTAATGATCATAAGTAAATTATTATATATACAACTCAACTCGAGTTGATAAAAATTACACCCAAAATAGGGTCTGGACCATTCATTAATGGTGTTAGGTTGTTCAATATAGTACAACTGACTATGGTAATAATGGGACTAGGATGAGCAATAATAGTTCAACTAGTCAATGTTAATAACCTAGCCTGTTGTGGGTTGGCAATTAGTAAATATTATACTGTGAACACTAGTGCAATATATATTAAATAATTCTCTATTTTGTAGAAATAATATACACAATTATTGATAATAGCCTCTTAATTAGCTTCTATAAAACTTCTAATATTATCTAGAAGTATTAAATATTATTAGTGACCTCGCGAAATAAAGTCCACAAAATTCGTAGATAATCTCTCGCGAAATTTAACACCACGAAATCCGTGAACAATATCGGGAAGACACAGTCACTAATTTGGCTGGCTTCTATATTAGCGCTGTCATTTCACAGAATAACACGCCACCAATATCTGTGGGTGTGCATGAAACCGCTGACAAAGCTGATCTGAACTGAGCGGGGCTCGTGAACTCGCACGAGTCAACGCCGCCGTCATTGACTGCTGGCTTTGTTTAAATAACACTGCACTAGTATATTTAATGAATCCACTGGTTAACTGGTTCATCCGGTACTAAGATGACCAAATGTGGGTTCAAAGGATCAAATAATCCGTCATCCGGTTCGAAGATGACCAAATAATGTGGGAACCGACCTGTGAGATTTATATTTATTTGATTAATATGAATTTATATTTACGTTAATTTATATACTTCGATAGCAATTTGTATAATGATAAGTGGACTGTATTTCTGCAATAATCTCATAATCTCACAAATTGATCCTCTACACATTAGGGGGGGGTTTATATTAATTGAATATATATGCAGCCAATCTAACTACAGTATTAGACTACATACATTGAAGAGGTTCCTTATCTTATAGTACAGCAGGTTAGTCCACCAGGTATAACTAGGGTGTAGACACCAAATTATCCTCTTTGAGGTAGCTTCCATCACCCTGTAACTGGTGCACAAAATCTTGCTTCCTCGTCTTGACCTGTCAAAAGTGCGCTAGCTGTGAAGCCAGAATCCTATATATGACAAGCTATATCAGAGAAAACACTATACATGGAACAATAAAGACCTGGCTTAATTACCTTTAGTTTGAGGCTATATCGTGCTCTAACTGGATAACCCTACCCAATGACATTAATGGCCACTAATGATAGATAATGGGTTTCGGAAAGAACACTTAACTTGATTTGATGACAGCGTGTTGAAAATGGTACACCTTTGGTTTCCATAACACTGCGTCCAAGTAAATTTAACAGGAGCCGAATTTGCTCCCGTGTGAGCCTCTGGTCTAGTCTCAACAATGGCTGCCCCTCCTTCACTCTGACGCCTGGCTTACATTGTCCACATGACAGAAAGTGATAGAAGGGTCACATTTACTCTACTTTAATATTGATAATTAAGTTAATTTATATGAGATGTTTTATGATGGTAAAGTCCAAAGACTAATGTATTTAAGAATAATTCCCACCATAATAGGTGGTGATTTATAATAGTATGTGGTGATGATATCCCGTTTTCTTTAGACGGTAATTCCACTACAAGTTACATTTTCTATGGGTAACTTGTCGGTAATACAGCAGCAATTATTATCTGTCTGTATGATATTAAATGGTGTCGGATTTTCCGACACATACAAGTCCGTCGACACTGTTGAGGAAGCAGATGAAGGGGTTAATTATCCAACAGAATTTTTGAATTCACTCGATCTGCCAGGGATACCATCAGACATGGCAATTGAAAATTGGCTTGCCAATTATCATGTTGCGAAATACCAACCAGCCAAAACTTTGCAACGCCAAGCGCCTTGCAGTAAAAAAATTAATCAGCGACGTCGTAGAAGCAACAATCTTGACAGGACCTTTCAAAGGTGAAGATGTCCTCATTTCTTGCATCCCCATCTTTCTAACAGATATTCCATTTAAATTTAAGAGATTGTATTTTCCAATTCGATTGGTGTTTGTAATCGCCATCAACAAAGCTCAGGGGCAATCTTTAGAATTGTACAGTTTACATCTACACACGGATTGCTTCTCACATGGACAATTATATGTTGCGTGTTCTAGAGTCGGCAAACCAGACAATCTCTATATCTCCACAGACAATGGCACAACAAAAATATTGTATACCCACAAGCATTGTGATATTAAACATATTAGAAACGTGCGCTTTCTCTTTTCTTTCTTTCCCATTTAACCAGACTGAGCCACAGCAACGTGTGGCGGGTACTGCTAGTATATAAATATAAAAATTGAAATGTTCGTTTTTTCAAAATCGCTAATCTCAGAAAGTTCTTCAACGATTGCTTTGAAATTTTTACACAACGTTCCATTCTCATCCGAGTGAGTTTTTATATACATACTACAGAGATGTCACGTCTGTGACGAGAAAAAACATGCTTTTTGAAAAACTGTGTTTTTCATGTATTTTTCATGTGAGGGAAATCTTCCAAACCTCTTTTCTGATTGCATTGAAATTTTAATACAACGTTGCATTCGAATAGGTGCGTGTTTTTATATACCTACTATAGTCATGCCTTATTTCAGACAGCAAAAAATTATTTTTTTTTAAACAGGGCCATCTGTTGGATGTAAGAGCAACAAACACTGTAATCTTCAAAAGTTCTTCACCAACTGGTTTGAAATTTTGACACAACGTTCCATTCCAATATGCGCGTTATATTTTATATAGAGAGAGAGCTAGAGAGAGAGGAAAGAGAGGGAAAGATAAAGTATCCACTAGGAAAATGAAACGGAAAATTAATTTCAAAATATTTTCTTTACTTGAAAGGCAAATTAGAATGTAATCTTTCCAAAGTTTAATTACATTTATAATAGGCCTATCTAATGCTACTAACGGACACCCCTTCACAGAAGCATATATGAACATCTCAGGCCGTGAAAGAACAATGCAAACTCTCACAATAACACATAGTCCAGGTTAGTACGAAGATATGTGAGCAGGAAAGAAAGTATGTGGCCAGTATGGAAAAAATGTCTTGGGTACTAACACTTTCGAACGAACCAAAACTTGAGTGTCTGGAGCACGTACAGAACTTCGTGTATGTATATGACAAGGGCGTCTGCGTTAATTATTCGACTTTCCTCACAAAACAAAATTATGTTAGGTCCTGCAGTGAGATGAAGAAGTGAATATTGGAATACAAGTCATGCAATGAGCTCTCTACTTCATATTTATAAAACGTTGTCACTTTTCTCACCCTGCTGGGGGAGAACCTCACCCTGCTGAGGAGAACCTCACCCTACTAGGGGAGAACCTAACCCTGCTGGGGGAGAACCTCATCCTGCTGGGAAGAACCTCACCCTGCTGGGTGAGAACCTCACCCTGCTGAAGAGAACCTCACCCTACTAGGGGAGAACCTAACCCTGCTGGGGAGAACCTCATCCTGCTATGAAGAACCTCACCCTGCTGGAGGAGAACCTCACCCTGCTGGGGAAGAACCTCACCCTGCTGGGGGAGAACTTCACCCTGCTGGGGGAGAACCTCAGCCTGCTAGGGGAGAACCTCACCCTGCTGGGGGAGAACCTCACCCTGCTGGTGGAGAACCTCACCCTGCTGGTGGAGAACCTCACCCTGCTGGTGGAGAACCTCACCCTGCTGGGGGAGAACCTCACCCTGCTGGGGGAGAACCTCTCCCTGCTGGGGGAGAACCTCACCCTGCTGGGGAGAATCTCTCCCTGCTGGGGGAGAACCTCACCCTGTTGGGGAGAACCTCGCCCTGCTGGGGGAGAACCTAGCCCTGCTGGGGGAGAAACTCGCCCTGCTGGGGGAGAAACTCGCCCTGCTGGGGGAGAAACTCGCCCTGCTGGCGGAGAACCTCGCCCTGCTGGGGGAGAACCTCGCCCTGCTGGGGGAGAACCTCGCCCTGCTGGGGGAGAACCTCACCCTGCTGGGGGAGAACCTCACCCTGCTGGGGGAGAACCTCACCCTGCTGGGGGAGAACCTCACCCTGCTGGGGGAGAACCTCACCCTGCTGGGGGAGAACCTCACCCTGCTGGGGGAGAACCTCACCCTGCTGGGGGAGAACCTCACCCTGCTGGGGGAGAACCTCACCCTGCTGGGGGAGAACCTCACCCTCCTGGGGGAGAACCTCACCCTGCTGGGGGAGAACCTCACCCTGAGGGGGAGAACCTCACCCTGCTGGGGGAGAACCTCACCCTGCTGGGGGAGAACCTCACCCTGCTGGGGGAGAACCTCGCCCTGCTGGGGGAGAACCTCGCCCTGCTGGGGGAGAACCTCGCCCTGCTGGGGGAGAACCTCGCCCTGCTGGGGGAGAACCTCGCCCTGCTGGGGGAGAACCTCGCCCTGCTGGGGGAGAACCTCGCCCTGCTGGGGGAGAACCTCGCCCTGCTGGGGGAGAACCTCGCCCTGCTGGGGGAGAACCTCGCCCTGCTGGGGGAGAACCTCGCCCTGCTGGGGGAGAACCTCGCCCTGCTGGGGGAGAACCTCGCCCTGCTGGGGGAAAACCTCGCCCTGCTGGGGGAGAACCTCGCCCTGCTGGGGGAGAACCTCGCCCTGCTGGGGGAGAACCTCGCCCTGCTGGGGGAGAACCTCGCCCTGCTGGGGGAGAACCTCGCCCTGCTGGGGGAGAACCTCGCCCTGCTGGGGGAGAACCTCGCCCTGCTGGGGGAGAACCTCGCCCTGCTGGGGGAGAACCTCGCCCTGCTGGGGGAGAACCTCGCCCTGCTGGGGGAGAATCTCGCCCTGCTGGGGGAGAACCTCGCCCTGCTGGGGGAGAACCTCGCCCTGCTGGGGGAGAACCTCGCCCTGCTGGGGGAGAACCTCGCCCTGCTGGGGGAGAACCTCGCCCTGCTGGGGGAGAACCTCGCCCTGCTGGGGAGAACCTCGCCCTGCTGGGGGAGAACCTCGCCCTGCTGGGGGAGAACCTCGCCCTGCTGGGGGAGAACCTCGCCCTGCTGGGGGAGAACCTCTCCCTGCTGGGGGAGAACCTCAGCCTGCTGGGGAGAACCTCGCCCTGCTGGGGGAGAACCTCGCCCTGCTGGGGGAGAACCTCGCCCTGCTGGGGGAGAACCTCGCCCTGCTGGGGGAGAACCTCACCCTGCTGGTGGAGAACCTCACCCTGCTGGTGGAGAACCTCACCCTGCTGGGGGAGAACCTCACCCTGCTGGGGGAGAACCTCACCCTGCTGGGGGAGAACCTCACCCTGCTGGGGGAGAACCTCACCCTGCTGGGGGAGAACCTCACCCTGCTGGGGGAGAACCTCACCCTGCTGGGGGAGAACCTCACCCTGCTGGGGGAGAACCTCTCCCTGCTGGGGGAGAACCTCACCCTGCTGGGGAGAACCTCTCCCTGCTGGGGGAGAACCTCACCCTGCTGGGGAGAACCTCGCCCTGCTGGGGGAGAACCTAGCCCTGCTGGGGGAGAAACTCGCCCTGCTGGGGGAGAAACTCGCCCTGCTGGGGGAGAACCTCGCCCTGCTGGGGGAGAACCTCACCCTGCTGGGGGAGAACCTCACCCTGCTGGTGGAGAACCTCACCCTGCTGGTGGAGAACCTCACCCTGCTGGGGGAGAACCTCACCCTGCTGGGGGAGAACCTCACCCTGCTGGGGGAGAACCTCTCCCTGCTGGGGGAGAACCTCACCCTGCTGGGGAGAACCTCTCCCTGCTGGGGGAGAACCTCACCCTGCTGGGGAGAACCTCGCCCTGCTGGGGGAGAACCTAGCCCTGCTGGGGGAGAAACTCGCCCTGCTGGGGGAGAAACTCGCCCTGCTGGGGGAGAAACTCGCCCTGCTGGCGGAGAACCTCGCCCTGCTGGGGGAGAACCTCGCCCTGCTGGGGGAGAACCTCGCCCTGCTGGGGGAGAACCTCACCCTGCTGGGGGAGAACCTCACCCTGCTGGGGGAGAACCTCACCCTGCTGGGGGAGAACCTCACCCTGCTGGGGGAGAACCTCACCCTGCTGGGGGAGAACCTCACCCTGCTGGGGGAGAACCTCACCCTGCTGGGGGAGAACCTCACCCTGCTGGGGGAGAACCTCACCCTCCTGGGGGAGAACCTCACCCTCCTGGGGGAGAACCTCACCCTGCTGGGGGAGAACCTCACCCTGCTGGGGGAGAACCTCACCCTGCTGGGGGAGAACCTCACCCTGCTGGGGGAGAACCTCACCCTGCTGGGGAAGAACCTCACCATGCTGGGGGAGAACCTCACCCTGCAGGGGGAGAACCTCACCATGGTGGGGGAGAACCTCACCCTGCCGGGGGAGAACTTCACCCTGCCGGGGGAGAACCTCACCCTGCCGGGGGAGAACCTCACCCTGCCGGGGGAGAACCTCACCCTGCCGGGGGAGAACCTCACCCTGCCGGGGGAGAACCTCACCCTGCTGGGGGAGAACCTCACCCTGCTGGGGGAGCACCTCGCCCTGCTGGGGGAGCACCTCGCCCTGCTGGGGGAGAACCTCGCCCTGCTGGGGGAGAACCTCGCCCTGCTGGGGGAGAACCTCGCCCTGCTGGGGGAGAACCTCGCCCTGCTGGGGGAGAACCTCGCCCTGCTGGGGGAGAACCTCGCCCTGCTGGGGGAGAACCTCGCCCTGCTGGGGGAAAACCTCGCCCTGCTGGGGGAGAACCTCGCCCTGCTGGGGGAGAACCTCGCCCTGCTGGGGGAGAACCTCGCCCTGCTGGGGGAGAACCTCACCCTGCTGGGGGAGAACCTCGCCCTGCTGGGGGAAAACCTCGCCCTGCTGGGGGAGAACCTCGCCCTGCTGGGGGAGAACCTCGCCCTGCTGGGGGAGAACCTCGCCCTGCTGGGAGAGAACTTCGCCCTGCTGGGGGAGAACCTCGCCCTGCTGGGGGAGAATCTCGCCCTGCTGGGGGAGAACCTCGCCCTGCTGGGGGAGAACCTCGCCCTTCTGGGGGAGAACCTCGCCCTGCTGGGGGAGAACCTCGCCCTGCTGGGGGAGAACCTCGCCCTGCTGGGGGAGAACCTCGCCCTGCTGGGGGAGAACCTCAGCCTGCTGGGGAGAACCTCGCCCTGCTGGGGGAGAACCTAGCCCTGCTGGGGGAAACTCGTTCTGCTGGGGGAGAAACTCGCCCTGCTGGCGGAGAACCTCGCCCTGCTGGGGGAGAACCTCGCCCTGCTGGGGGAGAACCTCGCCCTGCTGGGGGAGAACCTCACCCTGCTGGGGGAGAACCTCACCCTGCTGGGGGAGAACCTCACCCTGCTGGGGGAGAACCTCACCCTGCTGGGGGAGAACCTCACCCTGCTGGGGGAGAACCTCACCCTGCTGGGGGAGAACCTCACCCTGCTGGGGGAGAACCTCACCCTGCTGGGGGAGAACCTCACCCTGCTGGGGGAGAACCTCACCCTGCTGGGGGAGAACCTCACCCTGCTGGGGGAGAACCTCACCCTGCTGGGGGAGAACCTCACCCTGCTGGGGGAGAACCTCACCCTGCTTGGGGAGAACCTCACCCTGCTGGGGGAGAACCTCACCCTGCTGGGGGAGAACCTCACCCTGCTGGGGGAGAACCTCACCCTGCTGGGGGAGAACCTCACCCTGCTGGGGGAGAACCTCACCCTGCTGGGGGAGAACCTCACCCTGCTGGGGGAGAACCTCACCCTGCTGGGGGAGAACCTCACCCTGCTGGGGGAGAACCTCACCCTGCTGGGGGAGAACCTCACCCTGCTGGGGAAGAACCTCACCATGCTGGGGGAGAACCTCACCCTGCAGGGGGAGAACCTCACCATGGTGGGGGAGAACCTCACCCTGCCGGGGGAGAACTTCACCCTGCCGGGGGAGAACCTCACCCTGCTGGGGGAGAACCTCACCCTGCTGGGGGAGAACCTCACCCTGCTGGGGGAGAACCTCACCCTGCTGGGGGAGAACCTCACCCTGCTGGGGGAGAACCTCACCCTGCTGGGGGAGAACCTCACCCTGCTGGGGGAGAACCTCACCCTGCTGGGGGAGAACCTCACCCTGCTGGGGGAGAACCTCACCCTGCTGGGGGAGAACCTCACCCTGCTGGGGGAGAACCTCACCCTGCTGGGGGAGAACCTCACCCTGCTGGGGGAGAACCTCACCCTGCTGGGGGAGAACCTCACCCTGCTGGGGGAGAACCTCACCCTGCTTGGGGAGAACCTCACCCTGCTTGGGGAGAACCTCACCCTGCTGGGGGAGAACCTCACCCTGCTGGGGGAGAACCTCACCCTGCTGGGGGAGAACCTCACCCTGCTGGGGGAGAACCTCACCCTGCTGGGGGAGAACCTCACCCTGCTGGGGGAGAACCTCACCCTGCTGGGGGAGAACCTCACCCTGCTGGGGGAGAACCTCACCCTGCTGGGGAAGAACCTCACCATGCTGGGGGAGAACCTCACCCTGCAGGGGGAGAACCTCACCATGGTGGGGGAGAACCTCACCCTGCCGGGGGAGAACTTCACCCTGCCGGGGGAGAACCTCACCCTGCCGGGGGAGAACCTCACCCTGCTGGGGGAGAACCTCACCCTGCTGGGGGAGAACCTCACCCTGCTGGGGGAGAACCTCACCCTGCTGGGGGAGAACCTCACCCTGCTGGGGGAGAACCTCACCCTGCTGGGGGAGAACCTCACCCTGCTGGGGGAGAACCTCACCCTGCTGGGGGAGAACCTCACCCTGCTGGGGGAGAACCTCACCCTGCTGGGGGAGAACCTCACCCTGCTGGGGGAGAACCTCACCCTACTGCAATTCAAAGTTCTTAGCATTACCCTCGAGAGTGAGTTAGGCACGAAAGCAGAAGTGCTCTGAAATTAGAAATATATCATTTTGCTCCTCAGACTCTTCGTCAGCGGATATCTTTTTTACATAATAAAATTATGATATATGTGTAAAGCTCGTGTTGCCGCCAAAACGCGAGTACTGGGCGGGGGGGGGGGGGGGGTAGCGCGCCTCACCGCCCGCTCTAGTATAAGGCGCCTGGCTGGAAGCCTCACCCACCATTACTGCTGTGTCTACTGACTCTGAGGTTCTCTCCCTCCTCCCGGCTCCTGTTTAAGGTCAGTAACATTGATACTTTAAGAGTGTTTCTTCCTGTGAAGACTTATATTGGTAACGTGTTTCTCCTTTGCTTTAGGGGTTTGGTCAGATTAGGACACTGCGTTTACAGTGCTTGTTTGGGGCCGCTGTCCTCTACAATGTTTGGGGGAGCTCTCCTCTACAATGTGTGAGGGCACTGTTCTCTACAATGTGTGAGGCCACTGTCCTCTACAATGTTTGAGGCCACTGTCCTCTACAATGTTTGAGGCCACTCTCCTCTACAATGTTTGAGGTCACTGTCCTCTACAATGTTTGAGGCCACAGTTCTCTACAATGAGGCCATTGTCCTCTACAATGTTTGGGGCCGCTGTCCTCTACAATGTGTGAGGCCACTGTCCTCTATAATGTGTGAGGCCACTGTCCTCTACAATGTGTGAGGCCACTGTCCTCTACAATGTGTGAGGCCACTGTCCTCTACAATGTGTGAGGCGACTGTCCTCTACAATGTTTGAGGCCACTGTCCTCTACAATGTTTGAGGCCACAGTTCTCTACAATTAGGCCATTGTCCTCTACAATGTTTGAGGCCACTGTTCTCTACAATGAGGCCACTGTCCTCTACAATGTGTGAGGCCGCTGTCTTCTACAATGAGGCCACTGTCCTCTACAATGAGGCCCCAGTCCTCTACAATGTTTGAGGCCACTGTCCTCTACAATGTGTGAGGCCACTGTCCTCTACAATGTGTGAGGCCACTGTCCTCTACAATGTGTGAGGCCACTGTCCTCTACAATGTGTGAGGCCACTGTCCTCTACAATGTGTGAGGCCACTGTCCTCTACAATGTGTGAGGCCACTGTCCTCTACAATGTGTGAGGCCACTGTCCTCTACAATGTGTGAGGCTACTGTCCTCTACAATGAGGCCATTGTCCTCTACAATGTCAATGAGGCCACTGTCCTCTACAATGTGTGAGGCCACTATCCTCTACAATGTGTGAGGCCACTGTCCTCTACAATGTGTGAGGCCACTGTCCTCTACAATGTGTGAGGCCACTGTCCTCTACAATGTGTGAGGCCACTGTCCTCTACAATGTGTGAGGCCACTGTCCTCTACAATGAGGCCATTGTCCTCTACAATGTCAATGAGGCCACTGTCCTCTACAATGTGTGAGGCCACTGTCCTCTACAATGTGTGAGGCCACTGTCCTCTACAATGTGTGAGGCCACTGTCCTCTACAATGAGGCCATTGTCCTCTACAATGTCAATGAGGCCACTGTCCTCTACAATGTGTGAGGCCACTGTCCTCTACAATGTGTGAGGCCGCTGTCCTCTACAATGTGTTAGGCCGCTGTCCTCTACAATGTGTGAGGCCACTATCCTCTACAATGAGGCCACTGTCCTCTACAATGTGTGAGGCCACTGTCCTCTACAATGTGTGAGGCCACTGTCTTCTACAATGTGTGAGGCCACTGTCTTCTACAATGTGTGAGGCCACTGTCTTCTACAATGTGTGAGGCCACTGTTCTCTACAATGTGTGAGGCCACTGTCCTCTACAATGTGTGAGGCCACTGTCCTCTACAATGTGTGAGGCCACTGTCCTCTACAATGTGTGAGGCCGCTGTCTTCTACAATGAGGCCACTGTCCTCTATAGTGTGTGAGGGCCACTGTCCTCTACAATGTGTGAGGCCACTGTCCTCTACAATGTTTGAGGCCACTGTCCTCTACAATGTGTGAGGCCACTGTTTTCTACAATGTATGAGGCCACTGTCTTCTACAATGTGTGAGGCCACTGTCTTCTACAATGTGTGAGGCCACTGTCCTCAACAATGTGTGAGGCCACTGTCTTCTACAATGTGTGAGGCCACTGTCCTCTACAGTGTGTGAGGCTACTGTCCTCTACAATGTGTGAGGCCACTGTCTTCTACAATGTGTGAGGCCACTGTCTTCTACAATGTGTGAGGCCACTGTCCTCTACAATGTGTGAGGCCGCTGTCCTCTACAATGTGTGAGGCCACTATCCTCTACAATGAGGCCACTGTCCTCTACAATGTGTGAGGCCACTGTCCTCTACAATGAGGCCACTGTCCTCTACAATGTGTGAGGCCACTGTCCTCTACAATGTGTGAGGCCACTGTCTTCTACAATGTGTGAGGCCACTGTCTTCTACAATGTGTGAGGCCACTGTCTTCTACAATGTGTGAGGCCACTGTTCTCTACAATGTGTGAGGCCACTGTCCTCTACAATGTGTGAGGCCACTGTCTTCTACAATGTGTAAGGCCACTGTCCTCTACAATGAGGCCACTGTCTTCTACAATGTGTGAGGCCACTGTCCTCTACAATGTGTGAGGCCGCTGTCTTCTACAATGAGGCCACTGTCCTCTACAGTGTGTGAGGGCCACTGTCCTCTACAATGTGTGAGGCCACTGTCCTCTACAATGTGTGAGGCCACTGTCTTCTACAATGCGTGAGGCCACTGTCCTCTTCAATGTGTGAGGCCACTGTCCTCTACAATGTGTGAGGCCACTGTTTTCTACAATGTGTGAGGCCACTGTCTTCTACAATGTGTGAGGCCACTGTCTTCTACAATGTGTGAGGCCACTGTCTTCTACAATGTGTGAGGCCACTGTCCTCTACAATGTGTGAGGCCACTGTCTTCTACAATGTGTGAGGCCACTGTCCTCTACAATGTGTGAGGCCGTTGTCCTCTACAATGTGTGAGGCCGTTGTCCTCTACAATGAGGCCACTGTCCTCTACAGTGTGTGAGGGCCACTGTCCTCTACAATGTGTGAGGCCACTGTCCTCTACAATGAGGCCCCAGTCCTCTACAATGTTTGAGGCCACTGTCCTCTACAATGTTTGAGGCCACTGTTCTCTACAATGTGTGAGGCCGCTGTCTTTTACAATGTGTGAGGACACTGTCCTCTACAATGTGTGAGGCCACTGTCTTCTACAATGTGTGAGTCCACCGTCCTCTACAATGTGTGAGGCCACTGTCATCTACAATGTGTGAGTCCACCGTCCTCTACAATGTGTGAGGCCACTGTCCTCTACAATGAGGCCATTGTCCTCTACAATGTCAATGAGGCCACTGTCCTCTACAATGTGTGAGGCCACTGTCCTTTACAATGTGTGAGGCCACTGTCCTCTACAATGTGTGAGGCCACTGTCCTCTACAATGTGTGAGGCCACTCTCCTCTACAATGTGTGAGGCCACTCTCCTCTACAATGTGTGAGGCCACTGTCCTCTACAATGTGTGAGGCCACTGTCCTCTACAATGAGGCCACTGTCCTCTACAATGTGTGAGGCCACTGTCCTCTACAATGAGGCCACTGTTCTCTGCAATGTGTGAGGCCACTGTCTTCTACAATGTGTGAGGCCACTGTCCTCTACAATGTGTGAGGCCACTGTCTTCTACAATGTGTGAGGCCACTGTCTTCTACAATGTGTGAGGCCACTGTCTTCTACAATGTGTGAGGCCACTGTCTTGTACAATGTGTGAGGCCACTGTCTTCTACAATGTGTGAGGCTATTGTCCTCTACAATACATAAGTAGATATCCTCCCTTGTTTAGCTTGTTTGGGTTTGGGTTTAAAATGTTAGTAGATAGTGGTATGGGAATTGATTTGGAGGAAGGAGGTAATAAAAGTATGCGTTTGTGGGAGAAACAATTTATTAAAATGATCAGGGAAAGAGAATGGTCTCAAAATAACAATTCACTTAGAGTATATTACACTAACAGTAGAAGTCTAAGAAACAAAATAAATTATTTAAATACTCCTGTCTGGACAGAAAAAATATATATTATTGCACTTACCGAAACGTGGATGAATGTAGAAAAAAGAGAACTATTAGCTGAATATCAAATAAATGGATTTAAACTATTTCACACAAATAGATATTGTAGACGAGAAGGGGGAGTAGCCATTTATGTTAGGGGAAAATTTTAAATGCTGTCTCAAAGAGGAAATCAAATCTGAGCCACACACAGAAACTATTTTGATAGAATTAAACGAAGGAGCAAATAATCTTACAATAGGAGTTATATACAGGCCACCAAATTTAAACAGGATGGAAGCAATTCACCTATAGGATGAAATATCGAGAGCATCTAGGTCTAGCAGTATTTGTGTCATGGGTGACTTTAATTTTAGTGGAATAAATTGGTTTAACAGAACAGGGAATAATGAAGCAGAAGATTTTCTAGAATTTATTGACAATTGCTTCTTAGCCGACACATGAATGAACCAACGCGGGAAAATAATATGTGTTAGTGTTAACTAACAGGGAAACACAAATTAATAATATCGAAATAGGGAGTGAGCTTGAGAACAGTGATCACAAACAAATCAGATTTAGCATAGAATGGAATAGATCTGTAGGGGGGAAAATTCTGTTAAAGTGCCAGATTTTCGAAAAGCTGATTTCAATAGCCAAGAAATTTTTGGGGTCAAATAGACTGGAAAGTCTTGGGTATGGGGTGTGGGCCGGTCTTGGAGCTAGACGTGAACCCAGCGATAGGTGACGTAAAAGAGGTTTTCGATGTGGACTCAAAATATAACCTATTTAAAAATATTCTAAGCGAAGCCCAGGAACGTAGTATACCATATTAATTGAATAGATCGAATACTAATGATCCAAAGTGGATAACAAAGGATCTGAAGAACCTTATAGGTAAAAAGAGAGCGTGGTACAAAAGGATTAAGAATGGGGAAGTCTGTTTAGAACAGGAATTCGTACAACTGGTTAAAAATACTAAAAAAGAGATAAGGAAAGCAAAAAGAAACTATGAAGTTCGCATAGCAGAGCAAGCGAAAACAAATCCTAAAGGGTTTTTCCAGTTACACCGGACAAAGATTAGGGAAAGGATAGGTCCATTAAAAACTGAGACAGGTCAAATAACAGATATTGATGAAGAGATGAGTAGTATTTTTAATAAATATTTTATATCTGTATTTACTAAAGAAGAACTTAACTATATGCCTTCAGCCGAACAAGTCTATGTGGGTGGGGACGAGGACAGGTTGACAAGTTTAGCAGTTACCAGGGAGGATGTAATTAAACAAATAGTTAAACTCAAACCAAACAAATCCCCAGGGCTGGATGAAGTGTTTGCCAGGGTGCTTAAAGAATGCAAAGAGGAGCTTTGCGAGCCACTGTCTCCCATATTTAATAAACCAATAGAGTCAGGCAGAGTGCCAGAGTCATGGAAGATTGCTAATGTTATACCAATTTTTAATGAAGGAGATACATCACTTGCGTCAAACTATCGGCCAATTAGCCTAACGTCTATTGTGGGAAAGTTACTCGAATCGGTAATTGAAAATAAAATTTGTCTATATCTTGAAAAACTTAAATTAATAAATAAGTCGCAAAATGGTTTTACAAATGGCGTTCATGTTTAACAAATTTGTTATTTTTTTATTCCAGCATAGTTGAGGCAGTTGATAGTGGTAAGGTTTGTGATGTTGTGTACCTTGACTTTAGCAAAGCTTTTGATACAGTGCCACATGAAAGACTGATTAAAAAGATAGAGGATCATGGTATTGGGGGTGCTATATTAAGCTGGATTAGGGCATGGCTATACCAAAGGAAACAAAGAGTTAGTATAAATGGAATCAAGTCAGAGTGAGAAAATGTTGTAAGTGAAGTGCCTCAAGGCTCTGTCCTGGGACCTCTGTTGTTTATAATATATATAAATGATTTAGATTCAGGTTTGAGTAGCAATATTTGCAAGTTTGCCGATGATACAAAAATTGGTAGGTAAATAAACACGAAAGAAGACTCACTGTAACTTCAGGTCGATCTAAATAGGGTTTTGAAATGATCAAAAGATTGGCAGATGCAGTCTAATGCTGATAAATGTAAACTTCTGAGGCTAGGTAATGATGATAGAGTTACAAGATACGAGCTAGATGGTGTTGAGATTGCAAATTCGGATTGCAAAAGGGATCTGGGAGTTATGATTAGTAAGAATTTAAAACCAAATGATCAATGCATGAATGTTCGCAATAAGGCAAATAGGACACTGGGATTTATTAATCGAAGCGTTAGTAACAAGACAATAGGCCGTTGTTCTTCAGCTATATCTTGCTCTGGTTAGGCCCCATTTGGATTATGTAGTTCAGTTTTGGTCGCCGTACTTTAGAATGGATATAAATTCACTTGAACGTGTCCAGCGTAGGATTACTAAAATAATTCCCCAAATTAGAAATCTTTCATATGAAGAAAGATTAACAAAGCTTAAATTGCATTCAATGGAAAGGCGAAGAGCTAGGGGTAACCAGAGCAAGATATAGCTGAAGAACAAAACAAGGTGTCTTGTTACTAACGCTTCGATTAATAAATACCAGTGTCGTATTTGCCCTATTACGAACATTCATGCATTGATCCTTTTGTTTTTAAATTCTTACTAATCATAACTCCCAGATCCCTTTCGAAATCTGACTTCGCAATTTCAACACCATCTAGCTCGTATCTTGTAACTCTATCATCATTACTTAGCCTCAAAAGTTTACATTTATCAGCATTAAACTGCATCTGCCAATCCTTTGACCATTTCAAAACTCTATTAGGATCAACTTGAAGTGATTGTGAGACTTCTTCCATGTTAATTTCCCTACCGATTTTTGTATCATCAGCAAATTTGCAAATGTTGCTACTCAAACCTGAATCCAAATCATTTATATATATTATAAATAACAGAGGTCCCAAGACAGAGCCTTGAAGCACTCCACTTAAACCATTTTCCTACTCTGACTTAACCCCATTTATACTAACTCTCTGTTTCCTTTGGTATAGCTATGCCCTAATCCATCTTAATATGGCACCCCCAATACCATGAGCCTCTATCTTTTTAATCAGCCTTTCATGTGGCACTGTGTCAAAAGCTTTGCTAAAGTCAAGGTACACAACATCGCAAACCTTACCACTATCAACTGCCTCAACTATGCTGGAATAAAAAGATAACAAATTTGTTACACGTGAACGGCCATTTGTAAAACCATGTTGTGACTCTTTGTAAATTTATGTTTTTCAAGATGAAAACGAACGGTATTTGCAATTATCGATTCAAGTTTCTTTCCCACATTAGACGTTAGGCTAATTGGCCGATAGTTAGATGCAAGTGATCTATCTCCTGTCTTAAAAATTGGTACCACATTAGCAACCTTCCACGACTCTAGCACTCTGCCTGACTTTAATGATTTATTAAATATGGTAGACAATGGATCGCAAAGGTCCTCTTTACAGTCTTTAAGCACCCTGGCAAACAATTCATCCGGCCCTGGGGATTTGTTTGGTTTGAGTTTTACTATTTGTTTAATAATATCATCCCTGGTAACTGTTAGACTAGTCAACCTGTTCTCGTCCCCACCCACATAGAATTGTTCGGCTGAAGGCATAGATTCAAGTTCTTCAGTAAATACAGAGATAAAATATTTATTAAAAAACTACTCATCTCTTCGTCATTATCCGTTATCTGACCTGTCTCGGGTTTTAATGGTCCTATCATTTTAATGGATCGCAGTCACAGTGAGAAGTTGTGTTAGCTGGAGCTCCGGTTGCAGTAATATTATTATAGCAATAATGGAAGGATTAGTGAAGGAACTGATTAATCTAGTTGGAACTCTGAGAGCAGAGATGGATTTCCTACAGGAGGAGGTACGACAGCAGAAATATCGAGAAGAAACGAAGTAGGAGATCAGTATTAAAAAGACCTCGTCGTGGAAAGTCGTAAAGGACAGGGGTCTTAAGAAGTCCTTGACAAGGCCGCCTACAGACGCCCTAAGGACTTCAAATTCATTTGCCGTGTTGGGAGACGAGTGCTGTGGTGAGCCTGCAGTTCACTCGAAAGGGAAATCAACGAAGAGCACGGAATCAAAGGCCCCTCAAAGTGCTCAGAAAGTTAAGGAGGTACCAAAGAGAATTTTGATTGTGGGAGATTCCCAGGTGAGGTATTTAGACAGGACGTTTTGTGCCAGAGATAGGTGGAACAGGTTAAGGGTTTGCTATCCGGGAGCTGGAATTGGAGATATTGTTGACAACATGAAAGATATTATGACAAGAAATGGAAACAAACCCATTATTTGTATTTGTGCAGGGGGTAATGATGTTGGAGGAGTATGGAATGAGGAACTGATACAGAAATTTAACAAAGCCATAGAATTGGTTAAGAGCAAGGGAGGAATCCTGATCATATGTGGCATTTTTCCAAGAAAGAGCGTTGGGAATGAATGGTTGTCAAGGGCACTTGATGTCAATAGCCGGATGGAAAGATATTGCAAATCAAATGCAATATCTTTCATAGACAACTGGGAACACTTCTATGGAAGAAATGAAATGTATGCTCGTGATGGGGTGCATCTATCGAGAGCTGAGGTTGTTGCTGTTGCGAACTCGTTGGAACCAGTGGTTAGAGGCATTTGTTTGGGTTTAAACTATTAGTAGATAGTGATATGGGAATTGATATGGAGGAAGGAGGTAATAAAAGTATGTGTTTGTTGGAGAAACAAATTGGCGAAATGATAAGGGAAAGAGAAGGGCATCAAAATAACAATCCACTTAGGGTATTTTACACGAACAGTAGAAGTTTAAGAAACAAAATAAACGATTTAAATGGTCTTGTCTGCACAGAAAAAATAGATATCATTGAATTAACCGAAACGTGGATGAATGTAGAAAATAGAGAACTACTAGCTGAATTTATATCCATTCTATAGTACGGCGACCAAAACTGAACTGCAGAATCTAAATAGGGCCTAATCAGAGCAAGATACAGCTGAAGAACTACACCAGGAGTCTTGTTACTAACGCTACGATTAATAAATCCCAGTGTCCTATTTGCCTTATTACGAACATTCATGCATTGATATTTTTGTTTAAAATTCTTACTATTCATAACTCCCAGATCCATTTCGCAATCCGACTTCGCAATCTCAACACCATCTAACTCGTATCTAGTAACTCTATCATCATTACCTAGCCTCAAAACTTTACATTTATCAGCCTTAAACTGCATCTGCCAATCTTTTGACCATTTCAAAACCCTATTTAGATCAACTTGAAGTGATAGTGAGTCTTCTTCCATGTTAATTTCCCTACCGATTTTTGTATCATCTGCAAAGATGATAGGCCGTGCACACATTGGCTGTGAACACATACCTTGTGCACACATAAGCCGTGCTCACATAGGACATGCACTCATAGGGCGTACACGCATAAGACGTGAACACATGGGGCGTGCACACATGGGGCGTGCATACATAGGGCGTGCATACATAGGGCGTGCATACATAGGGCGTGCATATATAGGCCATGCACACATAGGGCGTGCATACATAGAGCGTGCAAACATAGGCCGTACACACATAGGCCGTGCATACGTAGGGCGTGTATACATAGGGTGTGCATACATAGGTCGTGCATAAACAGGCCATGCACACATAGGGCGTGCATAAATAGGGCGTGCATACATTAGCTGTGCACGCATAAGGCGTGCATACATAAGGCGTGCATATATAGGCCGTTCACAAACAGGGCGTGTATACATAGAGCGTGCATATATAGGCCGTGCACACATTGTGAGTTCATACATAGGGCGTGCATAAATAAGCCGTGCGCACATAGGGCGTGCATACATAGGCCGTACACACATAGGGCGTGCATACATAGGCCGTACACACATAGGGCGTGCATAAATAAGCCGTGCGCACATAGGGCGTGCATACATAGGCCGTGCACACATAGGGCGTGCACACATAGGCCGTGCACACATAAGGCGTGCACACATAGGGCGTGAACAAATAGGGCGTGCATACATAGGGCGTGCACACATAGGGCGTGCACACATAGGCCGTCCACACATAGGCCGTGCACGTATAGGGTGTGCCTACATAGGCCGTGAACAAATAGGGTGTGCATACATAGGCCGTGCACACATAGGCCGTGCACACATAGGCCGTGCACACATAGGCCGTGCACACATAGGGCGTGCATACATAGGCCGTGCACACACAGGGCGTGCATACATAGGCCTTGCACACATAAACGTGCACACATGCACACGTGCACAAACGTGCCACGCTCGTCAATAAGGCTTTATATCTCGGGACATCAGAGGGATACACGGGAAATTCGGTGTTCAGTGATAATACAAAGTGCAACACACCAATTTGAATCTAGAAAACTTATGGATAGTGTCCGATAGTGCATATTAGACAAGATCAGGGGTACAACAACAATGCCAAGACAAGCACGTGGGCCACTGCATGGTCAGAATGTACACAACTAGATGTGATAGTGAAGATCATAACAAATAGTGAATAGGATAGTGAAGAAGTGATTCTAAACGTGTGGCATTGAACTATATCGGTGCTAAGAGGAATCAGGAGCAGAATACTGGTGATATATAGCGACAAGTTGGAGGGACCTACGCCTGGCAGCGGCGTGGATGGAGACAGCAGGCCTACACACCACTGTCAACAGTACTTAACACCTGTTTGTGCTGCGGGATGTTTTGAATTGGCGGTAAGGTAAGGCCTCTCACAAAGTCAGTCAGTCAATCGGTGTACAGTGTTATTGCTTTTTAATAGTTAGTCTTAGATATAAGTTAACAAACTGAAACGAATATCAAGGGAAATGTGCGGCTCATGTGGGAACTAGTTTTCTGACATCCAAGTGTGAAAAACAATCCGCTCTAAACCGAGACAACTCTTCCCTTTCCCCTTCTCTCACTCCCACCCCCTCCTACCAGAGCAACAACAGTACACACACGGCCTCCCAACCATATGATCCACATATAACAGTCCCACTCTAATCCCCCCACACACCATCGCCATCCCCTCCCTCTCTCCCACCTCCCCCCCCCCTTCAGTACACACTCAGACACACCTACCTCTCTCCCCCCTCTCTCTATCTCTCTCTTTCTTTCTCTCTCTCTCTCTCTCTCTCTCTCTATATATATATATATATATATATATATATATATATATATATATATATATAGAGATATGACCGAAAAAGTAAGATTAATAATTCTAACACGAATTTTCTCGATCTTTCGTACGTTTCTTTTCACTGTTGGTGGTAATTCAAAAATCAATTCTCCAAAATTCATTTTTATTTCTAGTCTGACGCGACACTTGAGCGCGTTTCGTAAAACTTATTACATTTTCAAAGACTTTAGCTTACACATACACAACTCAATAGAACTTACACATCTTCGATTTGTTTATATCTACATTTGAGTGAGGTGGGGTCGCCATGGGGAACCCATGGCGACCCCATCTACTTGCTTATACCTGTGCCCAATATGGGTTCGCCATGGGTTCCCCCCTAGGTGTCCTGTTTGACAACTTCTACATGGGTACCATCGAGCAAAAAGTCTTGGTCGAAATGAACATGAAACCGGCCATATACTGCAGGTATGTTGACGACATTTTTACACAGGTACCTGATGTCAGACATCTGCAGGAGCTGAAGGAGGCATTTAAGCAGAGTTCCGTGCTGCATTTCACTTACGAGATGGAAAAGGATGGGAAGCTGCCCTTTCTAGATGTAACAGTCATGGAAAAGAGCGGAGGTTTCCACACTGCAGTCTACACTAAGGAAACGAGCATAGGAATGTGCCTAAATGCCAACAGCGACTGCCCAGACAGGTACAAGAGGAGTGTTGTTAACGCTTATGTCGACCGTGCTCTCAGCCACAGCTCAGAATGGAAGCAAGTCGACGAAGAACTCTGTAGGGTAAGGCAGGTCCTAGTCAACAACGGCTTCTCCAATGGTTTCGTCGAAGACATCATAAGAAGGAAAGTGAAACGCCATGCAACCTCTGAAGAGACAACCAACACAACACCTATACCCCCTATTTGACTATTTTACAGGAACTTCTTTTCAACAGCTCATAAAACGGAGGAAAGGGTCCTGAAAGATATTGTTAATAAAAACGTTATCCCTACAGACAAAAATCAGAGGATACAACTGACGATTTACTATAAAACCAGAAAAACGGCCAGCCTACTCATGAGAAACTCTCCAGACACAAAGCAGAACGCTTTAAAAGAGACCAACGTCGTCTATGCCTTCAAATGCCCTCTTGGAGACAGTAAGCTCCAAAAAAAACAGTATATAGGCAAGACAACAACATCTCTTTCTAGGCGTTTAACGATGCATAAGCAACAGGGCTCCATTAAGGAACATATAATCTCTTCCCACAACCAAACCATCGCCAGAGAAATCCTAGTAAACAACACAGAAATCATCGATAGATACAGCGATAGCAGGCGGCTTGACGTCTGCGAGGCTCTACACATCAAGAAGTCAACACCCGCAATCAACAGCCAATTAATGCACAACTATATTCTACCCACCTCAAGACTCTGCTCCAATATAGAAGCATCAAGAAATATGGACCAATAGGCTTTCTACAAATCACTTCCATTCAATACCCATTGTTTCGT